>NW_019214226.1:16259-53735 GCF_002532875.2 Varroa jacobsoni
ATATACGTGTATAAAGCTTCAAATGTAACGATAGTCAGTTCATAATATATATATATATATATATATATGGCGACGCAATCTTCACATATAATTCGACATGTGAACGAATATTTAATGAAATATAATAGTTTAAGAGTAATTCCTATCTAGTTGGGTGTATATCTATATCTATATATATTCTATATCTGGTTTACTATGCTTCTAAATTTTTGTATATACTTCATCTTCCTTTGTATCGTTCACTTGCAATTTGTAGGTTTTTTTAAAGCAAATATGGCATAAATGAAAAGACTGTTTGAGACACCTAGAAAGAATATGTTGCCAAGATTAGGCACTTCGGCATGTTAACCGTTCAGAGTTGCCCCCGGTGGGGCAATGGAATAGCACACAATTAGCATTAATATGAATATCACGCGGCGCTTGAAACGGAACGATAGAAATCACTAGATAATAAGCGACAGCGACAACGGACAACACCGAGATGAAGGCGAAATAAAAGCTGATTTTTTTATAGCAGAGAAAACTAATGAGTTAATACTGCAAATTCTGATACTGACGATACCTGCGAAGACAGTTGTCTGGGAATGCGACCAAAGATTAAACACAGAAAAAATGTAACATAACATTTGTATACAATTAAGGCTCATTATGAAAATAAAGTAGTTGTTAAATAAAATATCAGTTATGCGGTGTACTCATTTCTACTGTAGTAGTTTAAAAACACGAGCTACCTTCAAGTATTTTACATCGGCAGTTATCCAATAAAGCCTTGTGAAAAAGTGTAGAGTTTAAACAGATGACAATCTATCTTAATTGCTGATATGTAAGATTAGCTTCTATTTAAACGCGTTTAATTAATTGAACGCGTTAATTATTATCAAAACTGTTCTTCAACTTAGACGCGACGCTAGGTTTTGAAAGTTACAGCGCTTTGTTACATTCCTTTTTTAATACAGAGTTAATATGAATAGAATCGCATCTGCAAAACTCAGAACATCTGAGCATCAATTATCTATAAATTCCACAGAAAAGCTTCGATTAGCCCTTCATTTTAGTGTTCATCATAGTGTTTTATTTGTAGATGAATGTATGCGTAGAATAGTAAGTAGACAAAGCTAAGGCGTTTTAAATATTTGCGGGTTTTTTGTTGTCCCACTTGTAAATTACACGCTGACTTAGAAAAATACTCGAGTGACATCCGGCATACGTGACATCTTGTTTTTTTAGACTATGCTTCAAAGCTCAACGTATCAAGGCTTGAAGGAACTCTATTGTCTTTACAATGCATTCCATATACTATTGTCAGCGACAATTAATAAACAGACACCATGCAAGCTGGTGCTACAGCCATGGTTATTAGAATGGACAAGATGCATTTGAGCATTTTGCTGATCATAATCTAGTCATCAAAATGTAAAGAGAAACAAATAAATTTACTCACAATTTAGACTAATCTGTTATCAAGCCTTGCATTTAGTTGCCTTCTGGCGGGATTGGACCTTTAAGACATTGTGCGTTCGTGTCGGTGGCTCTTTAGAGGTACTTTTTACCAATTCTTCCCTCATTTGAAGTTCAGTCGATCTCTGTCGACCCTTGCAAAATGATTTGTGAGATGAGATCCGTTGTTGGATCATCCGAAATCTCTACAACCGATTCGATTGTCTCAGTCACAACCGTGTCTTCAACAGAAGCTACTATTTTAGCGGAGACTACTGATGCCTTTTCCGCCTCGACAACACCACGGACTGCCTCACCACTTCGAGTAGTCTCTTGGACATCAATATTATCGTGATCAACATCAACGCTCGTTGTTAGAGTTTCCTGAAGGTAAAAAAAATATTACAGCCTTATATTATGCTACATACATTTTACAATCTTATTTAATTCGCATTATGCACATAAGCTAGACGTTAATTCCATTAACCTTGTGCTAAAGCACACTTTCATTCGGCTTTCTTTTTCCTAGTCATCACTGCTCACAGAAGCCAGCACAAAGTTCTATAGAAACCATTTTCATTACCTGAGTAAGAAGGCCATTTCCGTCTGTATCGGTAATCGGTTGCCGCTGTAGTTGTTCATGTTGATTCTCCAAACATTTAATAGTTGTGTTGTTTTCAACCATCGATCGTTGAATACGACGGGCTCGTTTCCGTTTAGGTCCGTCTTTGTGAGCGTGAAGAACGTGTAAACGTAACCGGAACGATGACAACATTCCTTTATCGCAGAGCGGACAAAAGATCTTGTATGCCTTCGTATGAACGGATACGACATGGTTGTCACGCGAATTTTGCGAGTGGAACTTTTTACCGCAATGTTCACAGGCAAAAGACTGCTGCTCTAAATGCTTTCGTCGAATATGATAGCTAAGAAGAAGCTTTGAACGGAAAGCTGTCTCGTGACAGTAATCACATGTGAAAAATTTTTCTGCTGAGGGCTGATTTGTGGCCGGTGAATGAACGGAGGCCTGGTGTGCTACAAGGTTACTTTTATACTTAAACCGTAGTTTACACTGGTCACAGTAAAATAGCCAGTAAGGCTTGCGTGGCCTTGACTCGGCTTTCGAATGACGAAGACGATGTACACAAAGCGATGCCGCTGTTGTGAAGCTTCGCCGGCACGTTGGACACTCGAAATTTCTTGCGGTTAGGTGGGTTCGTCGATGGTATTCGAGATGGGCAAGTGATTCAAAGAAATACCCACACGTCGTACACGTGAATGGCTCAACATTTCCGGAGTGACACGATTCCACATGATGAGCCAGTCTTGACTCGTTAGGTAGCCGACGTCCGCACATCGAACACGATACATGCTTCTTAAGATGCCGAACATTGATGTGTCGATTAAGTACATCGACTAATGGAAAACTCAGGTCGCAATATGGACACTTCAGTCGCTCACGGTGAGTGGCCCGATGCAAGCGAAATCTGTTCGTCGAGTATGAGCTGTACTCACATTCGTTACAGCGGAACCTCGTTATGCCGGCATACGGTTCTGTCCCGGTGACGGCCTCTGCATCTTCGAAGTGAACTATGGCCAAATGACGTTTAAGACGAAGTTCAGTAACGAAGCGGTTCTCGCAAAACTCGCACTCGTAATTTAACTTCTGCTCATGAGTCTTCTTCACGTGTTTGTGCATCTGAGCTACCGTGCGGTATCGGCGATTGCATACATTACATTTCACGCTTAGTTCAGTGTTCAAGTGACGTACGGCGCGATGCGCGCGCAGGTTGCCAGAGGACGATGTGTGAAACTCACAGAATTCGCATCTGTACGGTTTAAGCCTGTGATGGTTATTAACGTGTGTTCGCAATGAACTTGTCGAAGCAGTCCATCGCCCACAGATGCCACATTGATAACCACGGGATGACGAAAGTAATGCCGGTGGAGGCAAGGCAACGTGTACGAGCTGATGTGTCATATGCACCGTTGGATCAATGGTTCGGAATGGGCAGAGTGGACATTCAAATATCACCGCTTCGAGATGAGTTGTCGACACATGATCAAGCAGGAGATCAGCGGATCCACAGGTCGCACCACAAAACGAACATGTTCCCGCTGCAGCCAAACATTTTGCTTGATGTGTAGCTAATGCGGCCGGTGTGCAAAAGGCATGAAAACATGCCTCACACGAATTGCAACCTAAAAGATTGTTCCGTGGGTGAATTTGGGCTAAATGTGTTTGCAGCTCGGTCGCTGAATCAAACATTTTATTACAACGCGTACATAGCTTAGCGGCGTGACGTGATTCGTGTTCTTCAAGAGCAGGCTCCGAAGGCAACCGTAGCCCGCATGTACTGCACGTTAATTCTATTAAATGAACGCTATCTTCGTGTACCTCAAGTTTCTCACGATTAGAGAACGACAGGTTGCACCGCAAACATGCATGGCCGTGTTTCGCATTCAGGTGAGTGCTTAATAGGCGTTTGCTAGCGAAAAGCTGGCCACACGCGCCACATGAATGCATACTGTGCAAGAGGTAGACATGGAAATCTAACAGCTGACGCACATTGGTTGCAAACGAGCACTCCGAGCAGCGCAAAGGCGTTTGCTCTGTTTCAGTAACAGCAGCCGTGACCGTACACGCTGAACTCTTTGGGCAAGCTCGATCATGTATTGCTAAAGTTAACGGACACGAGAACGAGCTTCGACACATCGCACAAGTCCATTTCTGCAGCGTAGAGGAAGTAGCATTGGTTACCGGTTGACACGAGGACGGAGCAGGGCACGCGGTCACTTCTTGACTGTGTAGTTCCGAATGAATCTCCATTTCTTCTAGTCGACAAGTAGTAAATGAGCAGAAATAGCATTCATGTAGTCGACCAGCTTTACTCGCACGGCCATTTTGCACCACGGGACACGTGCCGGACACGACTTTTTTGGCCGTAAAGCAAGAGTCCACGAACTGATGGCGCTCATCCAAAGCTGAGGGGCAAGGAGGTGTTAAGGCCTGGGCCTCAGTCTCGACCAATCTTACGTTTGATGTACATTTGATAGTTGCTCTTGCTATATTGAGCCTCGGTATTAATCGCAGGCGTTCTAAGCTGTACGAGCCGCCGGAGGCGTGAATAGCAATGATGTGTGCACGAATGCTCGTTTCCCGAACACTGCGAAATGTGCAGGATTGACAGCAGTACACAATGGTGCCTTGCTCCGAAGCAGATTTTTTGCAAGAAAAGCCACCAGCGAACGCCTCTCCTGCACGTGATAGCGTTCTCGATTTGCTCGCATCTGACATCTGTAACAGAACGAAAAACATTAGCAACAAGCAAAACTATTTAGTAGTTACAGCATTTATTATATCACCTATAAGATGTACACTGGGGAAGATGAAATAATTGTGAAATTAGTCCGATCGGAAAGCCGGGTTGCCATTTAGGAGTGTCTCATTGTATATAGTCATCAAAATCGCACATGTAATGCAGTTCAATCGATAGAGTCTTGCATCTTAAAGGAGTGAAAATCACACAATTAAAAAAAAAATACTATACATTGACTTTTAAGTGCACAGTGTTAGTAGCTACATACAGTATAACCAGTATTTCTTATTAAATTAAAACAGACAATGAACGATGCTACACGTAGCTTTTACATTTTTAATTTATTGGAACACAACAACTTCCGGAAAAGATGAAAGAAACGACTGTGTTAACGGTGCAGTCTGCTGAAAACTCACTTGTTCCAGCGGAATAGTTGCGGACGCTGAGGTCGTACACTGCAGAAAGCGTGACATAATAGTGACGCTCCTATTTCGATTTAGCGATAAGGCGTGAAAAATGCGCTCTTGTAGTACACTTCTGAAATCTATTCGGAAAACCGCAATTCAACTTATGGCTAAACTTCAGCCAAATATTCTCAAAATGGTTTGCTTAATTATATATATATATATATATATATATATATATATTATTTTTCGTAACTTGTTACTAAGTTTTTTTACTTATTATAACAAAATTGGCATTTACTTAAAACTTATTAAGCGGATTAAGCATGCACATTCCTTGTTACGGCAAAACATCTATTAGAGGGGGTTAATTGAAAGGAATTAAATATCAGTAATTATCATTTAAACGTTGGCTTCCCATAAAACACCAATTTATTTCTATGAAATTATGAATTATGCATGCGCGCGAAGCCAGAAATTGGAATCTGTAACCCGAAGCCCCGTTGTTAAGGGCTCTAGTGGCGGTAAACGCTATGAATAAAACAAGGTTTATATAGAATATTCTGGTAGTTCGCGTTAATAATTTTCTTTCAGAAAATCTTTGTTTAGTAAATTACTGTTAAGGACAATCCTTGAAATGTATCACACACTTATGAGGATGCTCATTCCAGGGCTCCGTAAATGTGTAAGAGTGTGTAAATATTCTCGTACACTTCCTTTATGATATGCTGTGTACGTCTCGGTTTGTATGAGACGTACGAAATTGATTGTCTTGATTATTGTGCTACGAGGGGCTTTGAAGCTATCAGTCATAATATTTTACTTCGAAGCAAAATATTTGTATAGTAAACTCAATATTTCATTATTATATGCTGATGAGTATTCTCATTGTGAACATTTGATAACGATTGTCAAACATTTACAAAAATAAACATAGTTCTAACATATAAGTATATGCGTTTTCACCCAAACAGATCCGTGAATTTTAAAACAGCGTTTGTTCAAAAAAGTGCACATAAGTATAAGACATACTCTCATACGCAAAATGTTTATAAAAAAGACGTTGACTTCCACGAATACTTTTCATTGAAAAACATTAAGCAATCCTCAGAATTGGCCGAAGACTTATCGGCTGGTGTCGTCTTCCCAGATGTTCTCGGTAGCTAGTCCGATGCGAATAGACTTAGGTATCACTGACATCCTCCCTATAACTCAGTTTATAGTTAATTACCAAAAAGTAATTGTTAGATTTAATTTATCCGTCCTTGATTCGTTAGTTTGCTTAGCTGTTATGGCAATCAAGACCATAGCAAATTTGCGCCACGATTTTAAATCGGCTCAATTGGAAAGCTCAGTTCCCACCGTTTGATTGCGCCGCGTAGTATATCAGCAGAGAAGACAGTCATGATATCTTGCTATTTGAAATAGTGCAACAAAGTCTTAGATCATAAACTTACCCAACGCTTCCGATCTATGAATAAGCTTTATACGCATATGCAACATCGTTCTGATTGGAAATAAAGTAAAACTTCGCGTACCATTTCGAGCGCTCGCAACCGCAACGCGGAAAGCTTTATTGACAATAGGAGCAGAGGGTTTATATGCTACAACTTGGAGCAGACGACAATCTTGACGCGGTTAAAAATGACTGACATACGGGAACGGGTTAGAGGAAACATCTTCGGGCCAACTGTTGTTTCGTTGTGCGCTTTATCATACAATAAACTAGTTATTTGTTGACAGTATTTGAATACAATTTATCTATGAATAAGATCAGAAAACACTCGGTTTGGCGAAAAAAGTCAAACGGGCTGGGGTATCCACCACATTACCAGATTTTCTCACATTTGAAGAACTGTCAGTATTAATAAACGCTCTTTCTTTATTGTAAATACTTTTATAGTGTATTCATGGCTGGAATCATTATCGCTCAAACTGGACGCTTTGTTATTGACCAATGCACTCAACTCTTTTTTAACTATTGACTGCTTAAGAGAATAGTTAAACAAAAAAAAAGATGTTAGCAGTTAGTTAAACAGTAAAAACATGTCGTCAATAATTTGCATTTTTGCCTACGTTTTCGTTGTGCCAAGTAAATTAATCGCTAGCCCACTACGTAAATAAGTCCCATTTTTTTTGCAATTAGGTGTTACTTATAATGAATCTAATAACGCTGACGAAGTCAAAATTCAAGTAAATTGCAAATAACGGCAGTATCCTTATTAGCCTGTTCCCGCACCTTGAGCTAAACGCCAACAGATCGTATCATGCTTACCCGAATTTAATACATTTAAATCTCTTTGTAGAGTTGTCGTGCACCTGATTTTCGGTTGTGTTGTTAGCGTGTATTCATGATATAATAATAGGATTATTGATATGCCAATCAACTTATCTTGTACTTATATTGTAATTAATATATTGATTGACTTATCTTATTGATATGCCAATTATCAATAAAATTGTAAACCTGGTGGCATTCTAGGCGTTTAGCTTATACGTACCTGAGTGGACTGACTGGTCTAACAAAACTGATTTTAGATGACTCGAAGTTATTTAGTATGTTCGTATAAATTTTAGTTAATGCGGTAAGACCTAATCATTTAATTTTACTTTTTATATTTATGCTCATTCTCTATCAGAACGAAGTTTGTTCCTTTGACTAATGAAGTTTGTTAATGTTTTGCACCTTATAGTATTTTCACTATTCTCGGCTGTCAATATTAATTTCATCTTAAGTTAACATTTTCGACTTTAAAAGTCATTCTCAATATGATTGTATTAAATAATAAAACGTCACGCTGTAAATATATATGGGTTTACAGTGAAGTCTAGTGTAGTGAGGTCGACAAGAACTAGATCATTTATTGCGTTCTCATGTATTCATTATACGTTCCTCACCTAGGTTGCCGATAGCTGCTTATATATAGTAAAGGGGCCTTTTTGTGGACGATAAATGACCAGCAAGGCTGCTTCTACTCTAATACACAGCGAGACAGCCAGTTCGGTCATTTCTAACGAGTATTGTGTTTAGAAATAGGCCACCTAGACGCGAACGTGAGAAAGAAACAGACTGACCGTCACCTCAGAAATTTGAAACTTCGGTATAAGACGCGAACGTGAGAAAGAAATAGAATGACCGTCACCTCAAAAATTTGAAACTTCGGTATAAGTAAATAAGTTAGAGTAGCGGCATAAGATATGTTGCCCAAGCCTCACATCCGCCGTAAATTAAGGCCATGCAGAAGTTGACATATAGGAACAAATGACAGGTAACAAAATAGCATGGAAAAAATATAATAAGCAATAGAGAGGATGTTATAAAAATTTTAACTAAATAGTATTATTAAAATGAAACAAATGAATTTAACATATCTCTTTAGAATAAAGGATGATATAATTGCCTATAAGTCAGAAATAATTGATATAAGTCAGAAAATGCTGGTAAAGATTAAGCTAGTCTAACAGTTGGTCAAAAAAAAAGTACTAGCGAGGAAAAAATTAGGTTCAAAGTAACTTATTAAAAGATGCTTACCGTTCATTATTGTAATATTAAAAGAAATTATCACATTTGACTTCGTTGCTACTGGTTCCTGTTGATATGCTTAGTTTTTGCTGGCAAACTTAGTTTCGACTTACACATTTCTTCTGTGGCTTATTTTAATGTATAAATGCTAGCTGATAGTTCCCGTTGTAAAGTTTTGTTCAGTCGTGCACATAAACATGTCATCTTATATACATAACGCCAGGCTTCGGACGCATGTCAGATCCACAACACTCACGTCTTTCTCAGCATAAGACTATTCGCTAGACTATCTGCTTGTATTGAGGAGCGAACCTAAAGATAAACAAGACTATTCATGACTATTATACAGAATAGAGAAAGCAAATTGACCACATATGACATCTGTGACTACAAACCGACCCAGCCTGACGCAGATAACACAGTACGTTACTTAAGTATGAGAATATTACTCCTGTCCCAAGTATATAGTTTCGCTGCTGCGTCTCCTTATTCAGGGTCGGCTGTAATGGCTACGTCATAAAATAAACATTTCAAAGCCTTGTTTGAGCGAAAAAAGAAATGAAAACCTACAAAGGAAAACATGCAGCGACAATGCAACCCACCCCCATACCTACCGCAAGCCTGCTTATTTAGCGATCTGCATTTTTTTCTTGGGACTGTAAAACTGCTTGTTCTCCTTGCTCTATATTATCTAACTATTTGCTGGTTGCATCTAGCTCGTGGCTTTCAAATCGTGGCTCGTGGATGGCCGAACAGAAGAACAGGCCGATCGGAAGTGGTTGAGGAGCCTCCTTTACTCCCCAGGAGAAAATTGTGTAGAAAAGACGGAACATATTTCAATGCCAAACCAGCTAGTTCTCTAAGAATAGGGTGTTGGACAGATAACTATAGGAACAAGTCTTATTTAGGCTACAAACGAATGCCATTTAAAAGTTATAACTTTTAAATGGCATTCGCAGGTTTTTCAATGAACTAAAGGTCATGTTCTAGTCGCTTTATTTACATATAATGTCTTTTATTCACAAATCCTCTTGAAAATATCTATCTGCTTACATGGAATACTTGCATACTTCTTTTATCTGCTTGGGCATCAAATCGTCGATTATCAACCTAGTCGTCTTAACACCTTACTTCTATATATGTAATAATACAATAATAAATACAAAAGAAAAATAGGGTAGTATATTATCACACGAGGACGGTTTTCGGGCGGGGTGCACCCGTGTGGGCCAAGATGTAGGTACATCAAATTTACATCATCTTCCCATTTTTATCTTGTTTCACATATACGTTCCACCAGCGTTTAGTCATCATTCGAATTATATACAGTTAAATTTGTCAAGCCAGCCATTTTACCTGAACGGAAGCCGCTAATAAGAACGAGCTCGTTCTGCATTTTGCTGCATAATGCACGTAAAACGAGTGACGTGATTATAAATAATCGCGGTAATGATAACAACAATACATACCTATACATTTTCTGCTTTTTTTCTCATAAGATTGTGTTTGTCTTTTTTTTTTTGCTCAGATTACATCCTGTTTGTTTACCGCGCAACGTAAAAAAAATTGTAGCAAACAGACAAATGAGAAGTGTCATTTTCTATTCAGGACCGACTCTGACGCATAGGTCCACGTTGTCTGCAGTGCATATGTTTTGATAAATTTCGTCAAGGAAAATCACTGTTGTCCTCTTAATACGATTCTACCAAATCTGAAAACAGCCGTTGTCATGTGTGCACCCGTGCTGCATTTCACAGAATTGTAGTTGTATTTTATACTTCGTGTACACGTTTGAACCATTTCCAATATTAATAATATTGAATTATCACAAATAAGCCGTCAAAAAGAAATTAATGCATTTTGCAAGTGAATAATGATGAATAGTCTAAGTTCTTTCGGCTTTAACAAGGGATCTTATTCCGGAAAAGGCAGTTTGTGGCATTTTGCTTAGCATCTTTTTTACGTGGCCGCCAGAACATTTTTTTCTTCTAAAAGCCAGAACAGCTTTTAATCGAACAGAAAATCACCATATGTTTTTTGCACGTGAACGTCCTATTTTCGAACATTCTGCAAGTATCAATTTTCCCTTATTTTGGAGGTTAGGTCAATTGGAAAAACATTTAAAAGCGTATGTGCACATAATTTTTTAATGTATGTGGACAAATAAAGAAAACACGCCTCACAAGTAATAAATACTAACTTTACAGTATATGGGTCTTCAGGAACCAGATAAGCATCTGGAAGGGAAACTGAGAACAAATAGTGCAACCATCCCCATACGAACGACAAAGGCAATGTTTTATTTGAAATATGTGTATATATACCTGACATCTAATTATCACCCAGATAAATAATACAGATTAGTTTTAATATAACAATTAAAAAAAAAACGGTTGTAACAAGTGACCATGATAAATATGAAAACTACTTTACTATCCCTCGTTAATTGCACATTCAAACATCGTTTGCAACGTCCTCAGCGGTCGGAAAGGATCAAAAATTATCTTTCTCTTTGCAGTGTAAATGAAAATCCAATGCTATAGGTGAGCGTTATGTATCGACAAGCAAACATTATAAAATTTCTCCTTCAGAAAGCCCTTAGTACGTAACATTCACATGACGCTGTCAGATAGCTATTGTTTTTTTACAGATAGCGTTCATACTATTCTTTACCGCCGTTGCTTTCTTCATCACCATGACATGCCCCAATTATTAATGAAGTATAAGTTACCAAGACCAAATTCTACGTAGCTTAGTCTCATAGTCGTGACCACACTCCCTATGGATTACTGGCCTTCAAAGTTATCTTTATCGCTCATGGGGAAGTCCAGTATAAAATCTGCTAGGACTTGAAGAAATTGCTCGGCAACGGCGCTATCGTTATGAGTGTCCTATAACTCCATGTACCAGGCAAGGAACGCTGCGAAAATTTTGTTGAGGTTCCAGATCGTTGGCCAGTCAAGATTTTTTTTATTGTCCGAGGACTTATGCCAGACGCGCGGAAACGGATGTGGGATGATGTGGACGATGGGAACATCTGGTCCAGCAGAGCGGACACGAGGAAAACAAAAAAGAAACGATAGTAATTAACCATACATAAATCCATAGAAATTGAAATCGATCATTTATCTTGAACATATTCAACGGTAGGGACACAATTTTGGACAGCTGGTTTTGAAATAATTTTTTAATTAATTTGAATTAACAAGTGAAGCCATTTTGATTTTCGTCTAGTCAGGAAAACGAAGTAGAGAAACATCGTATTTTCCACCAATTAAACGTTCGACACACGGGTTTCAGTCATGGCCGAAGTATTTGAACATACTGTGGTCGAATGCAATTCGATTACAGTTTCCATAAGATAAAACCTGCAAAGACCATCACGTTCAAATAGTACGTAAAGTAAGCGCGTATTGGCATTACGGTTAACTGTGAACATTTAAGGCGAACCGGGCGCTAAAACTCTTCTAGCTTTTTTTGCATCGACCAGTGAAATTATTATTACTATTATTATTATTATTATTATTATTATTATTATTATTATTATTATTATTATGAAATCAGTAAAATAGAGTAAGTAAGCAAAAATAGGGCAGTCAAACCCGTAGGTTGTTCCTTCCTGATTAAGATCCACAAATACAAATATTAGCAAATCGAACTTTGTGGCTATTTTCGAAATGAAAAACGGAACGCAGATACCTTTGCGCATGAATGGTATATGATCGTCCTCGATAGCACCAAATGTGCTTTTGCCAGTAAAGTACTTAGTACGTCCACCTTCCATTAGCCCAAGGTTATTTAGACGTTGCTCAATATCAGTCATTTGGTCGAAGAGCTGTGGACCAGAGCATGTTTTAGTGGAAGACCAAAGGTTACCACTTACGCCTAACACTAAATAACAACTAACCAACACCAATTCATATGAATCAATGAGTAGATAATAAACATATAACAAGCATACAACGACCACCAGAATTGCCTTCTTGTTTTAATATTGCCTGATTTTAAGAAAACGAATAAAAAGAGAATCGTCGTTTTAACGTGGACTGCATTGTCACGGATAAACCTACAGGTTGCGTATTTTCACGTGAAGTCAGACGGACAGCCCGCAAGCTAGCCATCTACGTACCTCCTTAGTGTCAGCGAAAAAGCTGTGGAAGCTTGGATTTTTCCCGCCAAGAAGGTCAAGTAACACAAACACTTCAATGCGGTCGAGTTCGCTAACGATGTTCCTCCTCGCCGCGGGTTCACAGCGATTTTTAGCTGCGTAAAGAAATCTGGTTTGGTGCATTTGGTGTGACAGCTGCCGGGAGCCGTAGAGCGAGTCAGTAGAACTCCACTGTTCGTATGCCTCTTCGCCATCGAAGAATATTAGTTGAAGGGTCAGACCAGTTTTCTGCAATTGGTGCATCGATTCAGGTTTCGATTAAGACCTAGAAAGCCGTGCTTCGTGAAGGTCCCCCCCTCCTGTTCGTGCTTATCCTCTTATACTGAAGAATGCGCCGATCAGAATACGTCCTTATGGCGCCCTTATAGTATACACGTTTTTGACGTTAATATATCATAATTAGAACAATTTTTTCCAACTTACTCTGTCTCGATGCAATTTCAATTCAGGGTCGAGTGCCTTGACTATGTTGATTATTTGACTGCAGGGTACAGCGCTATCTACAGCAGCGACAAAGTTCTTCATCACCTGCTTAACAATTACAAGAGAGTAAGTGGAAGTTCATTGTTCCGAATGGAAACGTTTTATAAAGATGAAGGCATTTGCACAGTTCAGCATCAGCCCACGATAACGTTATCAAGAAATGCATTTTGTACCTAAAAGCTCTAGGATGATCCATTAAAACACTAACCATTTTGTTTTGCTTCATTGTCAACATAATAACATAATGACAATGCTCCTATGTGCCGTCAGAAAGAGAAAGATTTATGCTTCTATCCCATTCTAAACGCCTTCACAATCTCCTGAGTCCAATCTATCTTCTGTACAGAAACTACGCTGCTTGTAACACCTTGTGGCCATTACTGCGTTGCTCGAACAAAATGTTTAGATCATCGTCATCATAATCATTTTAGTTACGATAATCGGAAACATGGCCGTATCGTCATAAGAGTACATCATTCTGTATGCATCAGAGTATAGCCTATGCCGCACAATGACTGTCATGTTTTATACTAGTTATATGAATACATCACAGGTAGCTATCCGTCAATGGTTAAAGTGATTCGAACGAACCGCTTATATACTGCACAACGATGCCAGCAGATGGAGTTAGTGTCGCTGCTGGCTAAATTCAGCGTTGTCAGTGGCAAGCAATGACAGAACCGTTCAATATGGGCCGAACACAACAGTACACAGAAGAGGATGAAGCGGTCTAGGACAGAGCTGCTTGATTGATTTGGACAAGTTACCACAACCTTGGCTGAGAAAAATGCAACGAAAAAACTGCAAGAGGGTAACGAATGTAGCTGTAACAAGGGAAAATGCTTCATGGTAATTGAACTGCTACACAAGAGTTCGCGTGGAAGGTGGACTGTGCTATAGGAAAAGTAACGCGTAATTCTTGGGTAGCTTTTGGGTTATGTGGTCGTAGTGTGCATCGTGTACGAGACAAAAATGAATATACATGGTAGATGGGCGATATATATGTATGTGTGGCGCTCCTCATTACCAAATAGATCGAGCGACAACAGCCATTGATCCCGGATGTTAACAAAACTATGAGTAAGACTATATATCGAAGTTTGAGCAAATTACAGAGTATTTTCGTAACGTTTTATCTTGAAACCCCGATACTAAGTAGGTACCGCCAATCCTTAGCGTTTCTTGGCTTCCCTGCGATCAGTATAAAAGAGTCAATTACGATACAACATAAAACTAAGAACTTCTGCACTAACTTTTAATTGGTTACTTTTTTTCGAGCAGAGCATACCTTTGAATCGTAGTGGCAAGCAAGTACCAACCGGTGACATGCAACGGTGTCAAGTGTAGCGACGACGTTGGTAAACGGTTTTCGTCCATGAGGCGTCATGTCACTGAACGGATATTCAGTGACTTTCCATTTCAGAGCGCGCAGTTCGGAAACGATAAACTGGCGCCCGGTATTATCCGCGAGCAAGGAATACACAAAACAAATACAAACAGCATCGAACAATAAATATAACGACATATTTCATAATGAAAAACAGCCGTCTAATGACCGCCCTGAGTATTACTAGTCGGAGGACGATACCGCCCTATCGTGTCTCCTAGTTAGTGAAGATAATCACCGAGTACGACGTGTGTTGTTGTTGATACCACGCTGTCAGTTACCACGCTTACAATCAATAACTCGGAAAACAATTACATGCATACCTTCTTTATACTTGGTAGATTACACAAGAGTTCAAACGGAGAACGGCACAAAGCACTGCTAGCTCAAAAAAGGCTTATGGCCTTAAATGACTATTATGGAAAACGCACAAAGTCAATCAAAAGAAAAGCATGAGAATGTTTCAAATCAGAAGCTCAGGTCAGCTGTAAGGATTCTTGGGCGATGTTCGTTATGAAGGAACAGTTCATATGCACTATAACATGGCGGGACCAATACATGAAACGCAGCCTAAGTAATTGGTACTTCATCTATGTCAACATAAACACTTGGCAATTATCTATAGTGTTAAATGCGTTTCAAGTCATAGATCTGTATGGTTCATATCGGGAGAATTGTCCTGAAAACACTAAAAACGTTGACTATATTTAGGGTGTACATATGGAGCAAATGTATACTTACAAGCTGTGGTTTACCCGCTATTCAGGACTAGCCTTTCCAACTGTTCATGAAATTATTTTTTATTTTATTTATTATTATTCTTTTTTTGAAAGCGCACAACACATTCGTTTCGTTCTAATGTTCGTACGAGGATTACGTAAGCGCATGCGTACGTTCACATGACGTACACTGCGCTCCCATTTATCTACTCACAGCAACAGCAGAACGCCACAACCTTCGTTTGGCTCTCTATACAACAATCATCGCTCTGGCACACAGGATACGACATACACGGCAAATGCATTATCCTAAACGAGGCTACCCGCCTACGCCATGTAACAATAACGTGAGAAAGAACAGACGTCTCGCATAACTTCGAAGCTAGGAGGTCCGAAAGTTGGCAGAAATAGATTTGGTAGTTATAATAGTTAGACTCTATGGTCTAGTGCGGTGGATCAACAATCTACTCTGTGTGCTGCAAACATGCTGGTAACGGTTTAACATTGTGGCAACTCTGCTTACTTTTCTACTTTATCATTGTGTTCTCGGGAAGTGGCTAAAGTAGATAACAACAAAACGATCGACATTCTTAGCACCGTCAACCCCTGCAAAACTCTGAAATGAACTCTACGTTTCTGCAAAATAGATCGCAATGATCAACAGTTTGCCATCGTTTAGCGGTGCCAACGCTTTGAGATCAACTCGGGTTAAGCGTAGATGAGCTTGTGTAAATAAAATGCCCGTACAAAATTTCGTCGAGAAACTACTCCACAAACTCGAAGCTAGATTTGGCTGTGTATAAAGACAAATAACAATGAATCGACAAGCGTAAATTTCTCATTACCGCGCCTGCGTCGATAAATATTTACTGGAAATATCGATAACGGTCAATGATAGTCCTGTGCAAAAAATTCAAATGTATTTAGATTTTATTAGTCCATTACATTCTACGACCCGATTGAAGTCAATGCGTAAATTGTAAGTTATGATAACTTCCAATATAATCGTGCACGAATTTGAAGCTTCGAGATGCTGAGCGAGATTATATAAATGTTATAAAAAATTATCTGCTTTGTTCGTCATTTTGGATCACGCGAGCGTATTTTTGGGCACTACACAACCTAACAGTTGAAAGGCTCTCTCATCCACCTATAAAATAATCATGCACTGCATGTGTAGGGTCTATGTACACGCCACAGGATCAACTGTACGATTTAAACCAAGGACCAGATTGCGTAAGACAAGAGCAGCAATAATTCGGTTTCTGCATCGAAATTAAGACAGAATATCCAAGGCCTTACTAGCTAATTTTCGTAGAGCCCGGACGTTACAAAAGACTGGTCAGAAAATATCTAAAAATTAACTCCTAAGAAAATGCAACTACTACAAATGCTGAACTTCAAATGTGATCAAGTTCAGACTAGAAGCACAGCTGTAAAGCAAGCATACTTTTTATATTCTGTTAAGAGCTATAATCTAACCCAATATAATGAGCAAAGACTTCAATTTAGAATTTGAGTCACATGTTATTGGTACGTATCTGAAACGAGGCGATAATTACACGTTCAATGTACGTACTATACGTTATCACATATAGTTGTCATGAGATTTGGTCAAAAAACGGTGAGCAGAGATATTTAGCTAAAAATAGTAGTTCTTCTCAAAAATAACATATCTAACAAAGGAGATTTATAGAAATAAGCTTATCTTTAACTTCTGATATCTTTGAACTTTTTGCTTTTCTAGAATTTCTGCTTCCTGTTATCGAGTTACTCGAGTCCAGTCTTATTGCACATCATTGAAACGTTTCCATACCACGAATATTTCAGCGTTTGCAACAATTCATTCGGCTTAGCCTCGTTAATAATGTATGAACTGATCTGTAGTCCTAAAAAAGGTCTCCCCTAGTGCAGGACCAGAGGTGATTCGGTTAAAGCGTTGCACTAGGAGAAAATGTTGAACAAACAGTCTAATACATATTTTTTGCCCAAGTTGACCTCATACAGCCTAGGCTAACGTTTAGGTTAATGTTTATGAGCGAATTAAGAATAAATTTTAAGCATGTCGTAGATATCTTACACAAAAGT
The DNA here is from genome assembly GCF_002532875.2 of Varroa jacobsoni. NCBI lineage: Eukaryota > Metazoa > Arthropoda > Arachnida > Mesostigmata > Varroidae > Varroa > Varroa jacobsoni. The sequence goes on from NW_019214226.1 coordinate 33,789, forward strand.
GGATGATCCCATCCAAAAATCTGGATAGTAGTATCTTGACGAGTTATTGCCAGGTTTTGATATGTTTGCCTTCTTGGGAATATTTACCGCTTTCGTATTGCCTAGGAAGTGTCTAGCATTTAGGACTTATAGGGTTACGCTTACATTCGGGGTTTTTTTCCAGCAAGTTACCAACAGTTTGACATCACGACTGTCTTGACCCAAAGAACATATAAATTAGCTTGCAACCATAATGGGAAGCAGTTTATCGTCACTGAAATTTGAGCGTAGAACAGCCAATAATAAATAAACCCCTGCCAAGTTGAAGCATTTCGTTTTTTACATAAAACCAACAATTCATGTGCGGCTTCTAAAAAGAAAACCTGAAAAAGATTTCCATAAAGCAAACAGAAATATTTTCAATAGCATTTGGATTCAAAGTATCCTGGAAAGATATTTCTGACGGTATTGAACTTTTTATGGACAAATTAACAGCAAATCTCAAACGGAATGTATCTATTGCCAATTATGTCATCATGATCAACTTTGGCAGTTAGTATTTATTAGCGCCCTCTGGATTTATTGGCCGCTTCAGACTTATGTATTCTTCACACCTTCAGCCTGTTATCAAACGAAAATTATTATTTCTGTTGAGTTTTTTACTCGAGCTATATTTTAGCGACTTTGTATGGCAATATCGTTTGGCACACGGTTACTAATAGAAACCCATTTGCGAGCTAAAGAAGCATTATTCTGGAAATGACTAGTGAGTGCTTCAAGTTCCCAATTGAAAACGTAACCATGATGAATGTAGATTACATTATATAAATATGACCGTCAAGCATAATACCTTTAGCACGTGAAAATAATTGGCCTTGTTTAGACGCAGCCTTGGAAACATAGCAGAAGAGATTGTCAAGATTTAACCCTGTCGTCCTGCAGCTGGTATAAATTAAACTAGCTAGGCACAGATAGTCTGAGTAAATTGCATAATTCAAATATCTATTATGTTGCTACTTGCCTGTCGCACTTTCGAATGCGATGGGGTACCGGGTTGACGCTCCACGCAAACGTTGTCCAGCGTTCGGTTGAAGTCGCCCTGGATCTCTGGTGCCACCATTCTCGCGGCGATCCTTGCCAAGCTGTCATCAGAGAGAGCACTCGGTCGGCGAGGCCACTGCAGAGCGTGTGACTTCAGTATGAGCCATAATAAACACGAGAAATTGTCGACAATTGAAACACCATGCAGCCCCAACCCGCCGTAAACGCAAGCGAACAACAACCACTATAAAGACACACGCAACGATCGACACACATATAGGCGAGCATGTCGATAGCCATCATAAACCCAATAATAAACCCAAAAGCAACAGATGCAGGTAACTGAAAGCACCGGTGCCGGTTACGTGGGTAAGCAAAGAGCGTGCAGTATATACCTACTTCGTACAATAAAAACTAATAAAACTTGTTATTATAGATGACGGATATCCTTCTATGAAAGCAAAGCCAAATATTCCATTACTTGACTTTATATATGTATAATAACACGTATGTTGAAAATAATTTCTGTTAGAGGAATCGAGTTATTTGTGTGTTCAGGTTATGTGTTCAAAGATAAAATTACGGAGCATTAGCGTCTCTAACATTGTTACAAAACCCGTACCTCCGAAAGTTTCCCTGCGGTGAACACGGATATGTATCGAGTCTTCTGAAGGCAAACCGTATTCGCGTCATATTTATCATAATTGCCTGTAGCCTACAGCTAAAGCGACACTGACAAATAAAAAGACGTTTGATCTTCGACTGGAGCTATGTAAGTGAGAACATGCACAAGGGCTTTTCCGATGGCATTCTTGTTTAATAAAAATGCATTTCTATTGAAATTCGCAATATGACGCACATTATTCAGCAAAATTTCACGTTATTGAGCGAACCAAGAGAATGCACCCATAGGAGGATATAGCAAACAGCTAGAATAGTCAAAGATTTTCTGGGAATTTCCATATTTCATGTTTTTTCAATCGTATAACCATGAAAAATTTTTTTAGCACCGTTGCTAACATCAAGTTAACTTTACCTCGACATGCTGAAACTGTTCAATGGCGATTGGTGATCACCAAAACCAAGACGCAGTTCCAAGGCTTAAAACTCTGCTTTAACGCGGAATAGGGTTTCGCAGTTAATAATGATCTAGTAAAATGCCACAAGGCTCATATTGATCCATATAATACTTCTATGTTGGTAGTGTTTGTACAGTTGCTATATGTATGTATATATATATATATATATATATACATATATATACATATATACATATATATAGCAACTGTAGAATACGTCCTCTCACAGGTCATGAAGTCGCGTTCAAAATCATTTCAACTAATTTTAAACATTGGATCCGAAGATTTCCCCCCTTTGCGGTCGTTCGGTAGCTTCTGTACGAGCTTGCATAAATAACTGATGATTCTTCTATTGCTTTGCGCTGAGAACCCCAGAGTCTTTGTGCGTAATTAGCGGAAAAATTCATTTTTATCTATTCAGCTTTAGCATCATTTTTTTTTTGCTCGTAGCATTATTCTGTACCTAAACAGTTCTTTCGACTCACTTCAATCGTGGCAAGCACGCTGACGGGTGACTAATTATACAACATGGCAGTCTTCGTGCGGCACAGGCTGTACTCCGATGCATTGATAAAGACGACAGGGCCATGTTTTCGATTATCCCAGCTAAAATGATTATGAAATATTTTGCTCGAGCAACACAGTAACGACCACAAGGTGTTACAGGCAGCGTAGTTTTTGCACGGAAGATAGATTGTACTCGAGAGATTGTGAAGGCGTTCTAGAACGAGATAAAGTTCATTTTTTACCTTAAAGCCTTTATATGATAAACTCATTTCTTACAGGTGTTAACACGTTTATATATATGTCGATAATATGATATTTGAGTTATTCAGTAATGCTAGTTTTATCGATCGTCGTTCCCCGTAATTCAAAATTTTGATAATCGTAACGATATGCGCATATATATATATATATATATATATATATATATATATATATATATATAGACATCAAAGGAGAAGAGTGGAATGAATCGTTTGAAGATTAACTAATACGCATCGTGGCAGCATTATATATACAACGGATACATTTATGATTAATAAAAATAAGTGCGTCGTGTTCGCGATCTATTTCATCCGCCTGTTGTCTTCCTACCCTGACCTTTACCTACAGTATGTTTACCTCTCCCATTTGATCAGCGTGGGGGATCAGTTGGGTTTATCACAAGTCAGGATCAAGAACGTCAGGCGGAGGTCTAACATGTTACGACAGCCAAATCGGTGCGCGCACTAAGGACGATATATCGTTGGCGTGGGCCAGGAGCAAATGGGGAAATGCCACATAACCTGACCATCACCACCGTCACTGCTATCACCTCTGCGTAGACACACATTTATAGCAAAATGCACAGGCGTGCTTGCACACACGTACAACCCGTCTACTCTTACTACTGCGTGACGTCTACTCGTTGCATCCGGCGTAAATTTCGTCATATAGGACAAGAAGCTGACACAGTAGCTACACCAGAGACTGCGATGGTAACGCTTGTAATAGCTAGTGGCTTATGTCGGCTAACCCGCTTCGGCCCATTGACAGTGAGACCTTGTTACATAGGAAGAAGGTATGGCTTTATAGTGAATTTATTAAGCTACGCATCAAGCCCATGGTTTTTTTTCGTCGAGACAAGGCTCAACTAAAAAGAAACGGATGCCAAATAGAAGGTGATTGGGATGCGTTAAGGACTTCTTCGACGAGTGTTCAGAGCAGTCGATTCACACTGTAGAGGAGGTGGCATTTTGCCTAGATTGATCCGCAGCGGCTTGCCCCGTAATGACCATCAATAACACGCTACATTCATGACACTGTTGATGTAGTATGGATCCACTAGTCAATGTTAGCAGCTCTGGCCGACTAAAGTCAGTGTTGATGAGTGTCTGCGTTCGAGTTAAGTAGTAGCAGTAACGCAAAATGCACGACTAAGCAATGTGAAGAGCACATCGAGTTCGGACACTCGAAACGTATGGTTTAATCTAATGGTTCGTATAAAACTGTATGAAATTCTGGGCCACCTAGTCTATAACGTGCCTGTGGTAACTGGTTTACCATTATACGCATACATTTGTTGTCGAATATGAAGGTTCTTTTCGATAAAGGGAAAAGTCACCTGCCATATGCCACTCATGTTTTTTTAGATTGTTCAAAAAGGTAGTTGGTGCCCATCGATCTATTCAGTTGTTTACATCGGGTTATCATTATCTACTAAAGTCACAAAAGTAGTTAGTTTGATACTATTTTTTATTTCAATACCACCAGAAATCACTTTGACTGTTCAGGACGAAAGTGGAAAGACACTGCTATCGGAGAAACGCATATTACACCGACTGACTGAACTGACAAATGAAAAAGCCTTCATTTACGTAAAAATTAGCATATCAGAGCAATGGAGTTCCGCTATGCGTCTGACTATGCACAGTGGATACGGGCAAAAACCACTGAGTTTAAAAACGACACTCGATTCAATTATAAAGCTAACATGAGCATGAAACGGAAGTGCAGAATTCTCCCGCTTAAGTAACGCTTGTATCGAATATATTAATATTCGAATATATATTAAGAAGCGGCTAATATAATTAGCCGCTTAAGTGAAAGAAAAAGTTAACGCTGGTATAGCATAAATCACATAGAAAAGTTACATGATCGTAGAGATGAAGTGGAGATAAGCACAAATATTAGACGCGACCCTGCAAGTTTTTTTAGAATGACATCATTCAGTTCAGTATACTATTCCTGTTTCTTTGGTACAGCAAATAGTAACCTATAGTTTTTACTCAGCCACTCTGCTAAGCAAGCGTTTGAAGCTGGCTAGTCCAAGTGTCCATTAAACGTTAATATTGATATACTTCTCATTTTAAGTGCTTAAAAAGCCCAAGTTTACGCCATTAGCAACGAATCTTTTACATTCCCCAAGTGGAAACGTCCAACCAACAAGTTACTCGTTACAGTTATATCGGTAGCATGGATACTAAAAAAAAAAAACTGATTTCTAGCTGGCGTTTGTAAAGAAATTTGGCACTATCATTTATAGCTGCTCTAAATGAATGGGCCTCTATCCTCGTTGCATACTACTTGAATAGGGACAGTGCTTATAAGTAGGAACCTTCAAAGAACGAGTCGCACATCAAGTTCTGCAACCCGCCAACGAATTAAACCGAGGTTGCATTTTAAGGTACCTTACTGTTTTTAAAAAAAAAAAAGCCTATTGAAATAAATTCGAAAGACGGATTTCGTTATGAGATTGGCCAAACAATGGAAACTGACCTTTCTTCTACATAAATTTATAACCGAAAAGACTCGTAGGCATATGGCATAGGCGTCGGCAGTACACGGTGTAACTGTTTAACGGCAATGCAAGACTTCAAGAAAGTGCCAAAATTACATTCCAAAGATTAAGGGTTACAATATTATGCTATGTTTTTAACCTTTTATCTGCTCTGAAATTTAGCCTATGTACTTTTAGGTGCTGTTAATTACTATCGAGAGTGACTGGTAATGTATATAATGCAAACATAGATTTCATTGAATAAACAATATTTATCGCAAGAGAATGGTAAATAAACACCTATAAAGATGCTTCTTAACAATAGTAAAAATCAGATTATAAATATCAAGTTTGAATCGAAGATTACCAAAGTTTTTAAGAACAGGAGCTTCTAACAAAACATTGTAACAAAATTAAAACAAGTACCCATAATCACTTCTTACGTAAGCATCAAGGGCCTGCCCCCATTAGAATGTCTATGCCGGGGACCGTATTACTCTATAGTTTCTCCAGCCTATGACATGGCATGATATACAAGTAGCATATCTGCTGTTTGTATTTCTCTTGTGATAACCCTTTTTGTTTGAACGCTGATATTTTGACCAGTGATGGCCACATGCTTGTTTGCTTAGAGTTATCATGGCAAAACGCTCAAAGACATGTGCGTTAACCATTCCAACCTCACGGTCTCCTAAGAAGAAGGGCATATGAAAGACTATATTTGATGTTATGTTATCCCACTCCACACTGAAAAAAAACAATGCTAAATATATACGTCTATCAATGTGATGAATAAACCGCATAAAATTAAAATAACGTACTGCCGCGCACAATTAGAAAAGGTGATCTGCTAAGCACTCCCAAAGACAGCCCAGTGGGTTAGGTTTGTATCACTCAGAATTTGTCATGTTAGAATGGTACTTCGTTAATCATGTAATCAATCACTTACCCACTGTCACGTAAGGAGGCCTAAAGATTGCTCGTTTTATAACTTTTTTACACAGGAAAATAAACGTCTAATGTTATAGAAAGCTTCATCAAATCTTTCAACCTAAAAAAGCCGCACGTATTTCCATAAATGAGTACAAAATTTAACACATTGACTTCGTTCGCTAACTAAGTAGCTGACATTGCTTGTTTGGCAACGGAAATATAAGCACACATATCACAGATGTATATGCGATAGAAGGCAAGAGACAATCTTAGCAACTGGAAAAGGTAAACAACACTTTGATCACGGTTAGGCGGCTATGACAGAGAGGATAAAAATAAATTAAGTATCGAAGCAAGCTTGAGCGACAACAAACTTCTGCAATTTCGTTAAACATATACACGCGGATAACACGGACAATTGCCACAATAGACACACACACATTATTGCAGCTTACGACGAATACAACCGGGGATAGTCGGTTATGGCGTAACGGATGAAACCACTCACTCGTCGTATAGTCAACGAAAGACAGGGCCTCAGACGACAGCTGATGCGAGACTGCCACGAACGAAAAATGCAAAGCGAAATCGAAGGAGGAAAAAAAGATACAACAGGTCAGCGAGCGGTTGGAAAAATGGAACTATGGCAGAGGATCAGACGAAATTATACAATGTGTGCAAGAATTATGCACTTTATAGTAGAAATAATGGCATAGACACCTGTTAGAATAATTGGCTTAAAATGTCGAAGCCAAGATCGCTGCTTTCAGTCCTGCTCTATTATGTATACAGTGTCTCGAAAAGGTGTTTGCCTAACCCTTTTTGCTTGTTTTCACGTAGTTCGCACAAACAATGAGCAGAATAACAATTATAGGGCACTGTCCCTTCATCTATTCAGTAGCACACTGTTAGCTTGTAAAAAGGTTTTAACCCACACAGCAGATACTCCTTAAATGATAAAAATTCCACAGCAGAATGAGCAAACCCTTTTTTAACCTACTTTCTGGGCTACAAAAGACATGGACGGAAGAAAAGGAGATGTAGTCTTGGGCGACAATCTTACGTGAAATGCAAAACGTTTAATACTAATAAAAATCACTGGGATTAAAATGGCCGTTAAGGAGTTTCGCAAAGTTTGCGATCCTACGCTACACACAAGTTAGTTAGAAATATAAAAAGTGAAAAATGATATTCTGTTAAGAATAAAATGAAGTTATTATTTTAACACGGAGTAAAAAATGTTAGCTGGACAATACAAAGTAGTCGCCTTCGATGAAGGTGGCCGAAAGCACATTTGGTATTAAGCACTACGGTATCACTCCAATCGCTAACAATCATAATATACAGCAAGCCCATCTGTTGTAATTAATTTTAGCGCTAAATCTTCAGGCAGTTTTGATATATTGACCGTACCCAATAGAAAAGACTTGTCCTTGAAAAAAATATTGGTTTTATAAGTACACCTAGATTCTCCGTCTCGTTTTGACGTCTAAAATTTGATAGCGACATGATAACTCTTAAATATTCCACTTCTATAAAGTTTTGCAAACGAAAAAAATGACGGCTAGGGTAAGTTGAGTGTTAAAAGTTGATGAAAAGTGCTGTGAGGAAAAGTAGTTCTTTAAGGAAGGACATTCAAATTTAACATGGCACTAGTCAAAATTTAAAAAAAAGAGAAAAAAAATTTATAAAAATACGCATAAAGGGTTTCGTATTATATAACCTGGGTATAAATGTATCTGCGGTCAAAGCTCCCTAAAGTAACGGTTCAGAGCAATCATCTATGCGGGATTTGTGACAATTTTAATACTGCAAAAAGTTATGAATACCTTCAATGACCGGATCTACCACACATCCGTGAAATTAAATTAAAGCAGTTCAAGGTCAACCTGCTCGTGAGAATTTTATCGGGCAAACAAGGCTGGTCCCGTATAGCTATCGCATATTAAGCGGTGATTTAGGTGTCCGACCCGACATTCAATAACAGCGACAAAACAAATTATGTGTTAAAAATAGCAAATAATATTCGATCTTTGCGCAAAGTTTAGTGAGCAGATATTTTTCTAATCTCTAAGGGTATCTATGCATAGTCTCGACGATAGTCTCGATGACAATACGTTGGTAGCATGATTATTCTCCCACTTGTTGGATATCGTAGTTCATTTTGCAATATTTGAATACATAGTGTCAACTTTGCTTTAGTAAAACAAAGTTGTTCAGTAAACTTCAACTTAGTTCAGTAAACGGCACCTTGAAAACCCAGGAACAATTGAACCAAGGCAAGCCAGGTGTAACCGTATTGACTGTCCATCGATGAAGAAAAAACTGCCCACCGAAGCAGTCACGACAGTTCGTTATCATGTACAGAGCAGTTTTAAAATTGGTTCGAGGCGGGCATATGGCAATGGCACCTTAGCATGATTAGTTATTAGTATGACGTTTGTTTACTTCACTCAGGTAAACCGCCGCAACGTATTTACATATCTGTTAGGGTCAAACGAAGTGACGCCTTTTCTGGTTTCTGTCTAACTAGGGTTTTTTACACTGGCATACAGATAGAGAGAGATTGTTTTCTTCTGGGTAATCTAAAAATGCGCAAAATCGTCGCAAAAATGATCAGACTGCGTCGATTACTGCAATAGGCAGCCCTTAGAGGATGCTTCACAATGCAAGAAAAGGACGCCTCGTGCTACCTAATCGCACGGTCTGACAAACTTGTTAGGTTCAGAACGATCTCAATCACAAACAGCCTTGTAATTAATTTACTTCAGCGGACTATTTGTCCGCGTAGCCTTTCGGTTATTCTTACTGAACCTTAAGTGGTAGCACGTACTTGAACTTGTTGTGAAAGGTCAAGTTGAAGTTGCAAGCCTAAATGTCCTATGCATTATGGCTCTAATTCTCACATGATTTTCTGAAAGTTTCTGTTAGTTTATGTTCTGCCGTGGGTTCTGATTTGACACTACGCCATTATTTAGTGCAAGTGCCGCGCTAAGCACAAATATGGCTGGTCTGAAGCCCCCCAGTCGAAGTATTCCCTTCAGTCTTAGCACAGGATTGAAGGGAATAGTTCGACTGTGGTATCTCAAATGTCGGTGCATCCCAGGTTCAGACGATTACTGTAGTCGGTTAGACTAGCTGATGATCGTTATCCCGCCTGAACGAGAAATTTTGCACTGAAATCTCTTGGTACGACTTGAGTAGTCTTTAGTCAGACGGAAGCCCTGACCGTTCGTTTTTTTTGTCAAAATGAAGGCAAGAATCGTAAGCCAGCTACCTCGAGTCAAATATTTTACTGGCTCGATAGCCGTATTTACATGGAACGTGCGTGTGCATTAACACTGAATCTCATAAGAAGGCCTGACGAAGCAAATTTAAATCTTGTCGTATATCTCGAGGTATATTTGAGAGGTATTTATTTGTAAAATGCATAGCTTCACTTCATAGTTCGCGTCTAAATTTAGTCATAAAACGTAAATCAAACGAGATATTGAAAAGCTTTTACTTGGTCTACGGGACAAGCCGGAGTCGGATTGGTTTAGTGGGCCGCTGAATTCTCAGTTCAGTTTAGAGTCAGAAAGATTACGACGAATAATTTACGAAATGAGCCTACGATGGACAACGCACAAATTGACTCATGCCAGTCGGGATACTCTGCTATTTGTTTGCCACAGTCAGTCTGTGCAGTATGAACGAAGACGTACTAGTCTTTTTTGAATAAGCCAAGCTCCCTGCCTTCCTTAACACGCGAAAGGTAATCGGCCAAGAGTCACAACGTTCAGTCGAAAAGAACTTGACAGTTTTACCTTTTCGCTCTTTCGTGTATAGCATACACTGTTCTATTTAAAGAAATGAAATCCTTGCTAAACTTGAATTTATTAAATGAATGCTTTACTCAGGATGTTATCATTACGATAATTGGTACGTTTTCATTGCACAATACGGTATCTACAAGCATTACACAATCTAGTAAAGTATACGTGTGCTCATGCATTTGGGAAAGTCTAGTGTGGAATAAAGCGAGACATTACACTGCGACTCAGTGCAAACAGCCGAATGTGCATGTGTTAAACAGACCCAGTTACAGGAGGAGCATAAACGCAATAGCATACACAGGGACAAACAGGATTTGGCAAATGCTGCTGCTTATCCATCATCTGTCCGAGTACGGGTCTAGGTCCTCTCATCCCAACCTTAATAATACTCTAGCAGACATTCTAGGCAATTTTTTCTGGATGAGGTGTGCGCCACAGACACGACTCATCACGTTAGATGTATAGAAACGTCAAGAGAACTGTTCCTTTGGTTATAGATAACCTGCGTTTACGTTAGGCCCCTGTCTTCTCGTTCAATCAGTGTTGCTATGCTTCGGACCTTCGCTTTTCTGACCACAGCATGTACATGATTTAGGGAACTCGCTGTTGTCTCTACGTGAAAGCACGTATTGTCTCAATAAAATAAGATGCGTTAAGGTTGAAACCGTACTTCTGTGAAGACGATGCTACGCGTCCTCGAGTATCAGGCAGGGTCTGTGTACTAAGCATTTACATACGACTGGAATAGGACAATCAAAACCTATATGGTTATCGGATAGTTGCTAGGCAATCGAAAAAGAAAATAACTTCGTTGTAGTACCAGCTACTAGCAAAAAGTATTCTTTAGTTGACGATTTAGGTATTTTACCAAAATCCTAATATGTATGATGAATTTTCTCGTATTTTTAGATCAGCAGCTGTAGCATGCGATTTTTTATGCTTAGGCTCGTTTGAACAGAGAATACAAGCAAACAATTACACATTGAAAGTGATTTGGGCCGTAATATCTGGTTTTGGGAGGTAAGTTAGAGATTACATCTATAATAAGAAGCTGGATCCCTAAAAAGGGTAGCCCTTTCGTTTTCCTACAGCCGATGCAGATGAATGAATGAGCATCTGAATGAAGCCATCGAATGTATGCAGCAGCAGTAGATAGCTTTAGTTGCGTGTATGTGCGTACTCCTGTGTTTACACAAACGCCCTAATATCCGGTGGGATGCAGATGAAAACACCTCTCTTACGTAAGCTTTTCGTATACCTTAATTATTTTGGCTCGTCGTTGGTGATTGTTGTACACGTACTAATAAAAGTAGAAAAAAGGACAGCATTTTATTGGAACAGGGACCTTCCAAATTTAGATCTGTAACGATGTTTTCGCCTCTTTAGCGTAATGTAGCATTAACACTATCAATCGAGTTGTGGGGTATGGGACGTTTAAAAAAGATTTCAAGAATTCGCTGAAGGTTACGATACCGCAGCTTTCGACAGAAAAGCGAAGTGGAATGCGATGTTCACGAAGCTATTGGAAGACACAATTGGTCAAGCAGACGAAGGGGAGACAAACCGGTAAACGTACGCCAAAAAAGTAGTTAGACAAATGAAAAGAATACGCGTAAGAAAGCGACGAAGACCATGTAAACTCCCAAAAATTCACGCCAGAGTCAACTATAAAGTACGAACATCCTTAAAATAAAGACCAATTTAATGAGATATTGATAAATTAAAGACTTTTTAGATGTAGCAAAGGTTTTACTGATTGATCTGAAATACTTAAAAAGCTGCCATGTCCCGAAAAGAATTTTTCGTACGAGCACGATAATGAAAGTATTTACATATTTATAGATAAAAATATCATTTTTAATTCAATGTCAATAGATAATAACATCATCAATTTGTATACACTCGTTACCTTATTCGACGACTGAGAGACATTTTAAAGAGAAGTACATTTCTCAGTTTACCAGTAACAATCGTAAAGCCACAAACTAAAAGCAACTCCATAAAGCTAGCCCCGCTCAAATCACATATTCATATGACACCCCACACACACACAGTTAACATACGCTAGTAATGTCTGACACATTCGGATCCTCATTATCAGCCTGCTGTTCAACAGCCGTAGGTTGTGGTTCGACCGTCTGGTCCTGATTTCCCTGCAGCACAAAGATGTTCGGACGGGAGGTCAAATAATATGCCCCCAGTGCAGTAACCGCAGTTGTCACAGCTAGCGAGACACGCCCATGAGACTGAAACGGTTATTTAGTTATGAAACATGCTAGGAATCATATAATAACTCATATATACTAATATTAGTATAATGATTCATAAGAGAATTAAGCTATTACGAATTTAAGTGTTCGTTCACTTAGAGCGCATCTGGTTTAGATCAAACACCGCAAAAAACTAACCTCTGAAACATCCAACTTCAGAGCTGTGCATTCATAAGTCTGATTTAGTTGTTAATGTTTTCAATGCGCGCCATACATCAAGCTAATCAAATCATGTATTGTTTTTTCATTACCTAAAGCATACTCAACGAATTTACGAAGAATAAGTTGAAATAAAAATAAATCAGTGAAGAGACACATGCAATAATCGTAACAGGGATTACATAACGAAACTAGATTACAGTCCCTCATAAGATTAAAACAAACTAGACTACAATCTCTTTTAATATGAAGAACTGTAATATCTCATTGTTTTCTTGTTCTGTATATTGACGGTTACTATTCCATAAACGCTACACCGTAAGGCCGCTGAAGAAGTTGTGATAAAATACAGTAGAGATGAAAAATCGTCCCTGGGCATTCTATGGCCAGTTTTCCCATAAAAAAGAAGGTGGGATTATATAGGACAAGGACTGTATGAGCCATTCTGTTTTTTTCATAGCAAAAAGACGTCTATTTGAAATATTTCTATTGTTATACTTCCAGAATTTTCAGATGTACGTAGGTCAGAAACGTGATGCAATTCACCATCGAAACTAAATGTATAGAGCTAACATAAAGATAATTAGGTAGCCTTAAAATACTACTCTATTTAATTGTAAGAACGCGTATATGTGTATACCTGTCAGTTTCACTCTGTCAAACGCACTTGTGGTAGCACAGGTTGTTGTAACAACGTGTCACATATGGCTGCTTTTATAGAAAAGTTTGAAAAATTGCTCGACTGGCATAATACATCGTTAGGAAAAAACAATACTGTGGAAAATGCACAATTGACATTAATTATTTAGATCAGAACAATGCTCAACCACGATAGTCATATAGGCTTTAGTGCGACCATAAGAGCGGTGAACCCATTATTATTACGCCCTCTCGGTGCTCAAATAAAGTATATCTGCAAATGAAGAAACGGCTTCATACTGCCCAGCAATTTTATTTTGGACATAAAATGAACAAACCATAATCGTTAACCTGCTTAACTTGCCAGTACGGGCTTCTCGAGTCATAAGCACAGTTTTTTTTTTTTGAAAACCAAACGTTTTTTTAGTTTTATTAAATGAACGCGCGCGAGATTATCAGTGGTTTATATAGCCCCGCCTTCAGATTACACAACTTCAACTTGTGGAACTGTAGAAGCCAGCGACATAAGTGTCTCCAACTGATATTTTTTTAATATAAAAATTTGTAAGTCGGTTTCGGCCACGTAATAAAAAAAGTCTTTATAGTATATATACTATAAAGTATACTAATAGATTTTTTTCTGTAGCACCGGTTATGTCCATCGATAACGTCAAGTAAATTTGGGCCCATGTAGCATCACCGTTGTCAAATGAACTGGCAATAGGACACTTGTACATGCGCTAAAGCCACAGAAAGCCTCGCTTAAACACAGGTAACTCTTAGGTGAATGGACCTATAAATATGTGCTGGAAGTATTCGGACCATATAGAGCACTTAAAGGACCATGTCCAGACTTATTGTTATTCGTCATAAGTTAGGTGATACTAATGTTATGAATACGCAAATTGTAGCACTCAGTGTAAACAATAAAAATACATCTGTCAGAAGCTAACTAGCTTACTATCAAATTTATGGATCCTTTCTACGGCCTATTGAATATGTCTAGATATATGCAGGCGTAGTTTATGAAATAGAATAGTGCCGCATATGGCTACTGTACAACATTATCGCATGTACGTGCCACTAATGGGAAAATATATTTACTTGAGGAAGTCTACTTTATTGCAGTTATTAATAGCTTCTCCTTCAGCACATGTACGGAGCGGACATCTGCGCGTTGGAAAACTCGAACGAACGACTTTGTAGACCCGGCAAGCAGATACTGTTCTTTTTTTATTTAGCGAAGCCATCGCCACCATACATAGCTGCTATTGAAAATGATAAGGACTAGAGTACGATAGCACAAAATTTTATGCAACAGTGCTCTAAATAGTCAAAATACGTTAATTCACACACGTACCGAGAAACAAATCACTTCCGACTTCATTAAAGGCATGCAATGCAGACATCCTCCATTTGATTGTCGTAAATGAGCGAATACCGTTAAGTGTGAAAAGAAATCTGTCATCAAATGTACTTAAATTGTCCGCGCATAACGACGAAGCAAGACATCAAGCGCTAATTTGTGTATTTCTAAGTTACTTTGAAACCAGTTTGTACTTAGTACCTATAATTAATAAGATAAGCCCTATAATTTTCGTCCTAACTACAAGATGATATATTATTATTATTATACATTCTTTGAGTAGGCTCACACGAGTAAAACAGTCGTCAGTTTTAGCATAGACAAGCACGGTTGTTAAATATTTCAAGAAGTTGAACAACATGTTTGACATTCGCATACATGGAAGACAAGCTAATCAAGAACTGTCTTCAAGTTTCTTTTCCTGTACCCGCCTTATGGTGTCATCGCTGCTTGTACAGTTATATTCTCTAGACTTCGGCACGACTGATAATAATTTTTCTGATCACTGGCAGACGAAATTCGTGACAGAACATAACAATTTAAGAACTGGCTAGGCTACATAGTTTTTAAAGCCAAGCTTATAAAGTTCTGGCAAAACGGGAAAAGTAAATTAGTAGAACGATAACTGACAGAAGATGTCATATTTAACAAGCTTTAAATTGAAGTTTTCAAGTTTCGCAAAATCTTTAAGAAACCACTTATTGGCTAATCGTAGTTTTATGCGTAATGTAAATGTATTATTTAATTTACAAATACAGTCATAGAGTATAGATGTCGACAGTTTTGACTTAGCTTGATTATTACCTACAAATATATTAACTATACATATATGTGCCATGCAATTAAATATATAAATGAGCAAAACGATGATCTCTATCCGAAAGTAGTGTATTTGTTTAGAAATTACCTACTACAATTAAAAGCTGTATGCCATGACTTTCTACTATCTCTAGATGTAAACCTCTAAATGAAAAACACTGACCTTTAGAGTGAACATTATATAAGAATTGTATTACTTTGAATAAAATCTTATCCACACGCGTGCTAACAAAATCAAGCTGAAAGCAAAGCTGTCTTTATCAAATACTTTCCCTATTTTATTTTAGGATCACGTTTGCACAAAAAAGTATATAGGAAAAACAAGCTTCCTTAACCAAAAATCGACTACACTTTTTATACAAGCACATCTAATAGTTTTTAAATTCGCCGCAAATCTAGTCACACCGCGCAAGGCTATATCAGCTGTTAGAAATTCCTGAAGGTGATTTCTTCCTAAAACATCTGTTCATCTTGTCCCAGGAGTGTCCGCCCTTAAAAATACCAACTTTGGATGTTCTGGTGGAAAAATAACACATAGTACGTGGAAAATTTGTGTTATTTCGGCGCTACTGTGGCACTCCAGTGCATTCATTCGAACAACAACAATCAAGCATATGTGAACGGTCGTCAAAGTACTATTTCTACCAGAAACTCACCCGAATGTCGTGCCAACTTAAGCCATCAGCTGAAAACGGCCCTACAAGAACCAGTAACAGAAACAGCCTCACGCCACTCTCAATAGTCCTCATGGGGACAGCGACTTGCCACGGCCACCAGTGAAACTCTGCCGATTTTCTCAAAACATAATACGCTCATGAGGTCCGCTCATGCGCTGGAGAGGGTGGGCCAGGCTGGGAAAGGGCCACACTTGCATTTGGATAGAAGGTTTCCTATTAGACAGTGTGTTCCAACTGGTGTGGTTTATGGTTTCCTACTATCAAGTCCACGTTCAGGTTATGTTATAATGTTGAGGTCTATAGCACATAGGTAATTAGAGGCACATAAATGCTGTAGAACAGTATTACGCCAATGATAATGCAAAATCTCTTGTAACGCTGAAGTGTTTTTCTGAGTAGGAGATCGAGCCATTGATCGAAACGCATACCCCTACTTAGAACTCAAAATGGTTTAAATCAAATTGAATATAGTGAGACATTAGCGTGCGTGTGCACTACATACCAGTGCTCAATTTAGAAACGCGCAAAAATTCGTGCAGAACTAAATAGGTAATCAAACTTTCGGTATTTTCGAAATTATGCCAGCAAAAAGTGGGCAACCGAAGTTTCGAACTTACCCTGGCATGGGGCTTCCATTATGCAAAACTTCGTGTGAAACTAGCTTTATCTGAATAAGAGCGTTGTTTAGAGTTTCATTGACAAAAAAGTGCGAATGATATAGTTCGAATATTTTGTCAATGAATGTTAGGTATATACCGTGTGTTCGAGTTAGTGTATTCGAATTTCTTACTTATGTCAACACACGGGTCGCTATGCGCGCACTTTAATCGAAAATTTTTATTTATTTTGAAGATGTTTTACAAACGTATGGCCGTCAACATAGCTGTTTGAGCAAGAATGGGATGCATTACTCAACACTAGCTTTAAAGGTTTACACTTTTCTGTGCATATAATTAAGTGCCGGGAGTGAATGTTCTAGCTGAACCAAAGTAAGTCAAAATGTAGTTTTCCTATTTTTGTTATAAGTTATTGCAAAATGCAAAGGTAAATCATATGGCAATAGAGAAGCTATGATTTTACAAAGTATCATTCAACATTTTTGCGATAGCAACAAACGTGCACGATAAATTTTATCTTTTAAGAAGTACGTCAAGCGTGATATCACCTCGTCACTAACATATTATTTACTGATGATATATATAGCTAGTTTTCTGAGAGCGCAGTTTAATATTTATAATTTATTATATGCAACCAGATATATTACATACACATTTGAAATTACCCCGTTAGGTGAAGATAATAGGCGAGTAGTAGATCAGTCATTATTATTATTGTGCATTCTCATTAAATAATTTATTTAATTAATTAAAGACGGCTAATTTAAATACTCAAAATAATTTTTTTTCTACATAAACGTTCCATTAATTTCTACTAGTCTAGCTGTTGATTTAATGCTTTTGACTGTGTGACATTGTTTCGAGGCCTGAAAATAGATTTAGTCATTTTCACAGTTTCTCATTTATAAGGTTTACTAGTAAATTAAGTACATACTTGTAGGAATACAAGACCACCGTAACATACCTGTGTTTGCTTTGACAGGTTTTGGACGCAATGCCACGTCGTGACAAACCGTTATCTCAAGCTTTAGTGATTTCGTCAGGTTCATCGGATAGTGGTTCTCATGGAAGAGTAACCCCCCCGGCGGACCAGGATGAGGAGTCGTCGTTGTCATTTTTATCTTCGACCGGATTACGCCATGGCATTTACAATAATCCTCGTTGTCAAGGGCGCCAATTTTGGATGACAGCCTCGTCGGGCTCCGTTGTAAATCTTATGGGTTACGCGTTACGGCACGGGCGCGGATCAAGTCTTGTACATCTTGCAAAATTACTGCATAACGAGCCAATCATATGTGGGTTCGAGGCACCCCTGCGTGGCCTATTGTTTGCTGCGTTCTATTACCCACTGAATAGAAGACTTCTCGAAGATTTGGCGGTCTGTGTTCTGCCGCTCGATCCTCTTGTAAGAACAGGGGCACTTCTAGAATCTCTCCTCCTTATGCTGCAAAATCAACAGGTACCTATGCATATTTTAAACACTCATATAGACGATCCTTTTCTCCCTTATCTGTACTTCAATTGATTTTTTGTAATTATTATCCAGATGAAATACGCAAGCATTTCAAAGAAAAATATATTACGAACTTTTGAAACGTTATGAATAATCTAATAATTTACCAGTTACTAACTGTGCTAACCGGTAAGCATGTTACTGATAATTTGATTAGTCAAATGTAATCATAGAAAATAGCTTTTTCTATAGCTTCTTTCAAGCTATTTAGCTAAAGAACTTCTTTCAGTTTCTGCAATATTGCTTATATATTTATCTAGCTTACTTACGAATTCGAGCCCATCACAAACTGGGCAGACACTCACGCCATAAGCCGCGAAAAAGGTCGCGAGACCAATCCTTTGCTAGCCATCTTTCATGGCTACGTCGCGCTACAGCGGGTACGTGAGCTCACAAAACTTCAAAGTGATCCGGAACTTCTCTCCGGCACCCTAACAGATGATGAACGGGCTTTTCGAGAAGTTGCTTTAAGCCACCAACGGGCGCTGGTGCGCAAATCGCTCGAGGGCGCCTTCTGTGTTCCCAAAGTAGTAGGCGATGTCTTCCTACAGATGGGCCTGTTGTATGAGCAAATGGACGAAGAGTTCAACTTCGAAAAAGTTCTAAAATCCTATATAAAACGTAATCCGAACCATTTGACGGGATTTCTATTTTATTGTCAGGTACGTCTTGTAGCTCTAGTGTCATGCTTATGTTTAGTTAGAAGCGTATGACAAGGTGTATTCGTAAGAGTTTCAAAACTTTCAAACTAGATTTCTATATAGTATATGTTACCAATCGAATCGATGCTGAAAAATGAAGTTATTGCGATTGCATTGCATAATGCAGGCACATGGGTTTCTTTTTTAGCTTCTACGTCAGCGCCAGGATGTCGACAGCTCAATTCGCCGTCTTGCTTGCATTCGGAAGATATTAGTGATGGCACCGGCAGACACTCTTGTTCTCGACTATGCGGAAACGATTTTAGATCTCGGGGAGGTAGCGGATTTTCAAGATGTAGCTGACCGACTAGCGACGTATCTTGACCACTGGGAAAGAAGAGCATGCCTTAGGGGATGGAGACTTTTGGCGGCTACGCTATTGCTCGCCAGGTAAAGTTTATGATAGGCAAGAAATGCAGGAAGTGTCCAAATGGCGTAAATTAGTCTTCTGTTGTCATGACAAAGTGAAGTTTTCAATTCCTGCGGAAAATCTTTGATAAAATAAATGATTATCAGGACTGTGTCTACGTTCTTACATCTACTGACAGACAGCGAAACGAAAACAAAGCTACTGCATTTGTCTAATTTGATATAATCGATAATTCAGAATATGGACATTTAAAGTTTTTGTTTATTAGAATGGCGAAAGAAATGCTCGAAACATGTATTCCAGAGTCATTTATGAAGAATACCGTAACTCGTGTGATTGCGTACGATCGTCCAAAATTTTCTTTGGCACATTATTCATTACGTAACTAGAGCTTTGCCTCGGGTCAAAAAGGGCTGATGATTCCAGCAGCGACACTCTTCTGGATCTTTAGTTTAAATATATCTCTTCGTGTTTCCTATCTTTCAGGAAGTACGATCATTCTGTTGAGTTTATGAGCAACAGAAAATTTTGGTGGAAATACCATTTTCGGGTAGATGACTGCAACTGCGAACCTGTGACGCTTGCCAAAGCACTCGTCGTTTCACTGTTAACTGGTCCGGATAATGCATATGTTCGTGCTACGAGCGCAGCAGCTGCAAATGCAAATGATGGCAGGCTTGAACATGCCCTGAAGATAACCACTGATG
>NW_019214227.1:0-12346 GCF_002532875.2 Varroa jacobsoni
CGAAACAATGTAGCGTGAAACACTTCTGTCTATACTATGCAATCGTAGATTACGTAAACGTCAATGTACTACTGAATGTATAATAATCATTCTTATATTTGTCACAATTAGGTTAATATGTTAATAGTTTATGGCTTCTTTGCTTGGAGAGAACTCTTCAGTTGGAAAATGAAGACAATACAGCTTATAGTCATAATAACAGCACGGACGGATATATTAGACAAGCATATACAAAAGCACACGTAACGGAATGTTTGATACCAGATGCACCTGTCAGTATACATCCGACAATAAATTTTGTGTCTATTTGTCGACAGTTGATTGAATTGCGTATATCTAAATAAACAGATGTAACTTCTTTCTTCGATTTACTAGACAGCAGAGTCGTCGGGGCCGAGACGCTGGTAGCTTGGCTGCATCGTGTGCAATGCACGTGCGAAATGTTAGCTACCTTCCCTGATCGGCCGCGCAGTTGGCCTACGTCATATGCACTAAAGGAAAAGAAAGACAAATATCAATCAAATTAATCGGCAAATGTTGATCTGACCCGTTCAAACGGGCCCGAAACCTGTTGAATCGTACCTTCGACCACATGAGCCTATTCATACTGCGACCAGCTGAACACAGAGTATAGAGGGGTTACAGTTTGACTTCACGTGCTAACTCCGAATAGGCCGTTTTGGCCGTTCGACCCTTTAGCTCCACTGACAATCAATTCAGTAGCGGGATTCTTCGTCAATTTGTATTGTCAATATTCAAAGATATTCGTTGTAGACGTCTACACGAAATGAGTCCGGTATAAACTACCGGTCCGGTCTACTGGCCAAATTATCAGGCCAAAGGAACCTGTGCCACCGGACGGTACGTGGATGTTAAAGAGCGACCTTTTCTGTCGCCGTTTATCTCTCTCTCCCTATATATATATATATATATATGTTCTTTTTTGATGTTTCCTCTATGTTTGATGCTATGCTGTAGTGTTTCGACTGCCAATTCTAATTATGCATCACAAATTGCGCTGCTCTGGGCCCCAAAGTTATGCAATTACTATATTTAAAATTTGGGCGTACGCTTTAGCTACGTATAGGCGTTCGATGGCGTCGATGCAGAGAAACGGATTTTTATTCCGACAGGGTAAAATTGAAGCCGGTGACCATAACAACACTGCTAGTAGCAGCAGCAGCAGCAATGATATACAGGAAATGCTCTCTCTTTACACACGAAGTATACGACACTGTTATAATGGGTTAGCATGTTATAATGAGAAAGGTGAGAAATGAGGGGCATGAAGAAATAAGATACCTATCGATGAGCCTAGGCATGATAAACTCAAAAGAAGAAAAAATAATAGTCGTCATGAAATCATTAAGCCTCAAAAAGCGATTCTTCTATTCAGCTTTTTCTATGGTGCGGTTGTGGGCATGATTTCTCCGTAGCTCTATCGTACTTGGCCGACGCGCTTAGAGAAATGGGAAGTCATAAATATACTTCGTTGTCACATGTTGTTATTTAACTGAAAATAGGCCTTTTACTGATCAACAATTTGAAAGAAAAACGAGGTTTGTAGTGGCATGCATCAGCCGACCAGCCGACAGCGGACTGTGATGTTGAAGATACATACAATAGAATAAGGTGATTTATTTAACTTTTAATTCATACAATCTTCTATAGGCAAGCATAGCAATATGGGCTTTATTATAACGACTATATTGCATTTCTTCTAGAGGACATTTACTTATGCTTAAATATGAACTCGTACGTTTAATTAGAAAAACTCAGTCTTCTTATTATTAGGCACAATAAATGAAGGGACAGGCAAATTGGCCGGCCTTACTGATGAAGAGCGCTAATCCTCGTCCTGGGCCGCATATCACTACGCTAATAGGAAAAATCAGCCTGTTAATTCTGTACAACAATATTAAAAATAACGCAAGTCCAGTGTTAGTTTTAACTGAACCTGCATTTTAGTTAAAGTTGACCAAGTTACGACCAACATTTTATTGTTAAATTAAGCTATTTAAACCGTTGAATAAACACAAAGCGCCAAAAAGGAAAGCTGGAGGCTCAAGTCCTTCTAGGAAGGTCGTATTGAAATAGATTCCGCTGCAAGCATTGTTTCCGTGGAAATTTTTTAAGGCCAGATGGCGGCTGTAGAGAAGTCTACCACCTTTATCCTCCTGGACGCTAATTTTAACCAACGCTGTCCATGAATAGTACAAGAATCGGCCGCGCTTCTTTCAGAACTTGTTTTCAAGTTACCTATCAGAAATGTTGTTCTGCGATAAATTAGTCATTGTGAAAATATGAAACAATCGCCAGATCTGCACATACAGCCATTGTGGGCCAGTTTCCGTACGCTATTTTTGCAACTGCTCATATCGATTATGCCATTTCGTATTCGGCTAAAAACGTACGAGTATAATACATACCTGACAAACTTTTCAGGAAAATCTGCTGGGATATAAATTACAGATTAAATTCAACCGCAGCAGTTTTTCTGTCCTATTACTTTTCACACTGCCCGTTATATATAGCATCGATCGTACGATGCCGCCTCAGCTGGGTCGCGTCACGTGCAGTTCCTATAGCCTATGAACAGTGCCGCCATATTGCTAATCCTCGTGCCGCCGCTGCTGCTACTGTTTCTGCTATGATGCTCGAACCTTGTATGACTCGAAACATCGATCTAGGCTTTCAATGCCGCTGTTGTTCTTTTCCGTACGAAGGCAGGATGCCATCTCTTCTTTCCTTCAGTTCTTATCGTACTCCGAAGTGGCTAAAATCTAACGAATTCTCAATTGCAAATTTATGCCCCCATGAAATGCTTGTCGTTGATTTCAACGAAATACACGCCTGTCAGCTAGTAGTACCATAGATGGATAGCGGCGGTCGGCGTTACCAAACATAAGAAAAGAGGCCAGCTAGTACCTTGGCCAGAAACATATCTATTTGTTGTACTGTGTAAGCGCGTGCTTCTATTGAAACGTTTGTCTCGTTCGTTTTTCATCTGTTTGCCAACGGCAACTCGAGGCCAATGGAACCCTCTGTTGTCCTTGGTATATGAAGGCTAGAAAAAAAACGCCAAAAAAGGCGGGGCCGTAAGTAGCCGTCTCGCCGTTGGAAGTCGGCGCGAAACGTTAGAAGGTGTCGAGCGCGAATGAGTAGGACGGACAGAAAGGACGGAGAAGTACTGTTACATACATTTATACTGAGACGAAGAAAAGCAGGTGAGATGGTAGCATGGCGGTGGTTTCGCGGAATGACCGAAAGACTACACCAGGACGTGATGAAAAAATTATTATGAGTGTCCTTTTTCTTCTCATTGTCGTCCTGCGACCTGAAAAACAGAGCTCCAGCAGCATCCGCGATGAGTGCCGTCGTCGTCGTCGTAGTTCTTAGGCGAATCCTAAAACCTTTCTTCTTCAAAAGATTCGCCAAATTTTTTTATCTGTTTTTATATGAGATTTTTTGTTCATTGCTAGTTCCTCTTGTATTGCGAATTATGTCGGTCTTGTGAGATTTGAGAGAGGTTCTGCAAGACAATGCGCATAAATGCAACAGGAGCGGCCACGCAATTAAGAGGAGGGTGAGAATGTGCTGGTATATTAAAAACATCCTAGGTCCTTGACGGTGATACATTCGAGAATGATTTGCAGAAGCAAAGACGATAGCGGTATATTTTCTATTAGGATAATATTGATCTATAGTATCGGTAGCGATTTTATTTCTATTTGACATAGACTTCAGTTAATTGGTTGGTTTAAGCTATTAGCCTAACACAGTTATTAAGATTATCATAACATAACATAACAACATCGCAAGGCGGATGTTGTTTCTATAAGAACGGTTTTGATAGCGCTGCAGATGTGGTCTGATTCAAACACACAGCTCACACTGTGAAAACCGTAAACAAAGACTTTTTAGAACTTCATCGTTGGGCACTACTTTTAAAATAGTTTTTTTTTTTTTTTTATTCTATTGCAGACCTCTGTCAGCATCCCATCCAGCATAAACAAACCACAGGGACCATTATTGTATATATCAGCAACAAGTATCTCACGGTAGTCGTCATACTTCTGTAACTGAGTATCGCGCTCAGTCCAGCTCTGCAACTAGAGATCTATCTGCCAAAAAATCTTTTTCCGTTAATAACAAGGAGCTACCGTCCTCGTTTAGCCTGCAATGTCCTTCCACAAAAAAGTGTGTTGTCCCTACTTACCGTGCGCAACATTCGACGTTACCGCCCTGCAAAGAGTAGAATGCAGTACTTATATATCGACATAGTAGCACATCCAGTAAAAAAAGAAAGAGCATTGAGAAGATGTCGATTCTTCGTACAATCGCTTGTTATGCCGGCTTTCAACTGGTCACGGAGAAAATGAAAACTAGCGGTGTCTTTGAAACAGAAATTTATAGTATCTGCGGGGGCTGACATGACAAAATGCATCTGACTGCTTTCGGAGCTCTACTGAACCTTTTAATGTGTTTCATGTTTGTACAGCTTTACATGCGTATATTGTGTACAAAGCAATAATTTACCTGCGTACATATTTGCACACAAATAATACACTTTAACTACCTATTATTGATTAACTTCCGTCGATGTAATTGTCTAGACTCTAAATTCTCTATATTTGTGCGCCTTATATAGATAGAAAACACCGCAGAAGTTGTTCATCCTATTGCTTTTCTCGTCAGCTAAAAGCTATACTTTTCTCTATTTCGAAAATTATAAAAAAAAAAAAACCTAATGTCAACTAATAACAAACAAATAACTGGGTTGAATATTTTCAAGCTTCATATTTCTTCATATTCCTACTTTATGTAGAAATGAAGTGAAACGTCAAATATTCGACGCTGGGCATTTTCGCATCCAGAAAAATTGTCTCTAACGTTTAAGCTGCAAAAAATGTAACAGAAAAGCGATCCAGGCCATCGTTCACACTGTCCTCACCTAAGCAAATATAAATTTGCTGCGAACTTTCGCAGAGCCTGAATACGTGCGAAGGTTATTTGTCACGAATTTTCAAATGCACAATGTTCCCTGCCCCCTCAACGTAATTTCACAGCGACCGCAACTACATAGCGCATACACAGACGATGCATCAGATCGGCACTTTCTGTTTGAGCCAAAAAAAAAACTTAATACCAAAAAATAGAGAAGAAAGAAACGAGAATGGGAATATCAGGAAAAAAAGCTAACTCCTGCGCTAAATATGTGAAATATGGGAAAGATGTTTTTCGAAACATTTAACTAACCGCTGGGGTCAGAATTGCGCGCACAAGTAGCAGCACTACCACGGTAGGTCCCTCTTATATACAACCAACGAATTTATATGGGGAAGTCTTATTATTATGACCATTACAGCTCGAAGGTAATTTAACCGATGTAAGCGATATTAGTAGAATCCACACTTATATAGGCGTATACGGAAGTTACAAAGTTTTCATACTGTTTGGCCGAATCACGACATGAAAGTCCTGCATAGAAAAAAAAAAAAAAAAAAACTAAACATTTGAGAAGTAAAAAGGAAAGACGATAGGAACAATGTAAAAACGTGAAGAGAAATGGGTCCAAGAGACAAAGATATGCTTAAAAGCAAAGAACAAATGGACGATGCTTGGAGTAAAACCTGACCAGTGTGTGATGGAAGATTAGCAAACTAATTGGATTATTAACTGTTTCAATGTTTATTACAGAGTTTACATATACATTCAATTTTATTATGGTCGTGGCGCCTGTAAAGTGATTGTTTTTCAGCCCAAATCTTCATTTGTAAACAGCACCCACTATCGAAGATGGAAAGGTAAAATGTCTTCAGTTTGGTTTTCGGTTGATGCGCCCGTTCAGCGGAGTAAAGGCTTGTAGTAAGTTACATTGCCTGTAGTGCACTAGACTACAGTACAGGCTACAGATAGTAATTACAACTGAGATAGCATGTTTCATTACTACATTATGCACGCCGTTCTCAATATTTAAGATTTAACATTGCGTCCAATCTGCCTTAGTTTGAAAAACGCCTGAACTACCGCTGAATTTATGAATGAATCAGACCTTTTTTTCTGCTGCCTTTTTTTCTCCTTCTAACTATCAGCCTGTACTGGTTGTCTTCTACAAATGAAGACAACAGCTGGGCAATGTTGGCTACTGTTGCTCCTACTAATCCTCAAGCGGTCCAGGATTTCGAACTCACTGTTACTTTAACTCTACTTTACTCACTACGGTCTCTATACATCTGGTGAGGCTTACCGCTCACATACGCTGACGCGTGACGTCGTACTCATCGTAAGTTGGTTATAGCCGCCCAATAGCAAACCCACTCAGCAGACTTCACGAGTTGTTGCATTCTGTATTGGGCGTCGCTTCGCGTACGACGCCAGCCGTGAGGACCGGCGAATTCCCAAAAATAGAGAGGAGGCCACAGTGGTGCCCCGGCTCGGATTATCTTACTTGACTTAGCCAGGCGATTCGCTTCTCAACGAAGATCTTCAGTACTACGTTTGTTCGATCTTCTGTTCTCTAATTAACCGAAGGAATCCGCTCGTGGCTTAATTTAGTCAACAGTCGAGTGGACGAACCAATAGCCGTGCAGTGCACGACCGTCCCCTACTAATTGTCGACCTGTCAATTTGTTGTAAACAATAGAAAATTCGTCAGCTTTTTAGGTGAAGGAGCCATTTATTCATGTAGGCTGTGTCTGAGATTCAAGTACGGAAAATACTCAGTCATGTCATTCTCAGAGTCTACAAACAGCGTCAGAGAGAGCAGTCTGTAGAACGATGATTTCCGTTTCACCAACAGCCACAGCTACGCAAATCTCCTAAGCGATCAACATTATTGCCGGCTGTATGTTGTCAATTGTACATATCGTAACATAATTTTTATACAAATGACTGTTACTTTTGTGATGCTCTACCTAACCGTTGCAATAGGATCACCTTGGGCAACGATGAAATTTTCCGTTGCCTTTAGCCATGCGCTCCATTGTTGCCATATTTCTTTCGAGAAGACATTTATGTTATCTTCTCGCCTCTTATTCAATTTCACTGGTCTTCTCAAAACTCGATCAAAAGTGTACGAGAAAGAGATTGTAAAGATTTACAAATTAATGTGTTTAAGTTAAGAATTTGATGTAATGGGTCTTACGGCAAGAATTTTATATAAGAACAGATCTTGAGTGAAGAATCAATTAGCTAATGGCTGGTCGTAATTTTGTTTTTGTTGTTGTTGTTGTTGTTGTTGTTGAAAGAAGACCTGTGAACAAATTGTTTAATGCTGTTATGTTACATAACTATACTTGATGTAATTAATGCTCCTTATAAACTAAAGTTCTCATTGAAACCCTTATAATTTCTGTATCAATACTGCGACTACTAAGTGTTTAGTATACGCTATAATGTTAAGATCTGCGGACAAGAATGATAGAAGGGTGAATATAACCGCTATTTCTATTCGTGGTCCTAAAAGCAGGTATAAATAGGTGAGTCTATGAAAGAACGAGGTAGATATTAAATACAGGAAATGCCCTTTTGAGAGCCAGAGATTGGTATCTAGAACAGAACGACACCAGATGAGGACGTCTTCGTGCCTCGAATCAATAGATATTGCGCACTTCTTAAAAGGGCTACATTTGAGACAAGCTCGGGCAGAAATATAGACGATAGACGCTTTGAACAAAGCCCCTGTTTCTATACACTGATCCAACTAACCAGTGCAATACAATAAACAATGGGAAAAGGTTATCGCTAAATATGATCATTGTCTTGGGGATACCATCTCCATGATATCATCGATTTTCTTCCATGTACAAATCTTCTATGTACGTGTGATGATTGTCATCGACTGGCGTAACATTGTCATGATGGAAATTTTATAGCTTTAACGAGGTAGTATATACATGTTTTCGACCGAATATCTGTTGTTTCAGTTTAGTAAAGTTGTATTAACTTGTCCTTTATCCTTTTTAAGCAAAGTTAATTCTTCATTGCTAATTTTTTCGGTAAGCTTCCTTTTTGACCCTCATCTGCCGCGCACTTGAGGTACAACTATTGTGTATATGATTATACCGGTAGCATTTAGTAGAGTTATAATATAAATTACTTAGTGATTATTTTGACATGTGTTTCTGTTAATGAACGATCAAAGACAAAGCTGAAGCTGATAACCAGTAGAAGGTGCAATAATGACAGACAGATATGAAGAAAAAAAGATTCGAGCTATATATATATAGACTCTATTTACTGATTTTGGCTACAACGTTTTACCTATTTCGGGATGAATAAAAACGTGCGATGTCTGAAAATGTTAAAGTCGCTGAAATGCGGTGCTTACACTTGGTAGCTTATGGCTCAGTTTGTCGCTCATCTATATGAAACTACAGATTAAAAGTAGGCCTTCCGTGGACTTGTCAAAAAAAACTAGTCAATGGCCTCGTGTAACACAAACACGACGGACGACGATTATTTTGTGTAGTTAAGATTTTGATGCAGGCACCTTACGGCTTCAGAATGTTATATAGAGTTCCTATACGTAGCTTCGGATTCTGAACTAAACCATTAAATCAATCCGCCAGGGTTTAATCGTATAGTGTTTTTACTATTTCTCATTGACGCCTGGATAACACTAATGTTATTATAGAAAGTGAAACAGTTGAGTTCTACTAATAAAAACGAGACCAATGGTCAACTAGTTCGACATTGTCTCAGACCCTACGAACAATACTAAAATTCGATTTCGTTCAATCGGAAAGCTACTGTTGCTAAAAGTATCAAAAGCTGCTTGGGTTATAATTAGCGTTCTCCGTTTCTCCAGGCATTCGCTGGTTAAATAATCATATATTAATTTACTAAGACTTAATGAGTTTCCGACGGTTTTTAGCTGAACAAGAGCTATGTACGTAGTAGCATCTGTGTGTGTGTGTGTGTGTGTGTGTGTGTGTGTGTGTGTGTGTGTGTGTGTGTGTGTGTGTGTGTGTGTGTGTGTGTCTGCGTGTGTCTGCGTGTGATATTCACGGAACATCACTCCTAAGTTGCTCAGATGGATCAGTACATCTGAGCTCCTAACGTTCATTATTATTGTTTAGTATCACTTCGCTCAAGCAGTCGGTGGCGGTAGGCGGAGCCTTCGTCGGCGGCAGTGAGCACGGCGAAGGTCGTTTGTTTAATGTATCACCGCGTACGGTAGGACGCCATTTGGCCAGAGATGACAACGATCGCGGACATTGCCAGAGTATAGCATTCGACGGCTTTGTTTTATTTAGATAAGATGAGATGTGTACACACAGTCCCACGTAGCTAAGCAGAGGCACGCGGGCATCGTATCGATCACAGGCTCTTCTTTACACCAGTCCACTTCTAAAGGGCAAAGGTATAAATCTATTTATGGATTTATCGATAATATAAACTTTTAAAACTATGTTAAATTGTTCAAGCTAGACTAGAAACAAAGGGATGCGTGACAGCCCCGTACAGAGCATCGCCGCGTTATTCTAAATAGACACTAATTAATCAACGCCCAATTATGGATTAGATCTTAATAGATATTTAACTTCGTCCTAGCTTATTGAAGTTGTCTATAGTAAAAGCATGAAGTTTTCATGTTGGGCCTGAGAAAATCGAGTGAAAATTACTATTTTCTTTTTGTCCTTATTCTGTGTGCTAATTTATAACTCATTTTATGTGAGTGAAATCGTTATCTAATTAGCTTTAAATGGGTTGTGATTCATCCGCGACTATTGGACGCCGGAATGGGTGTGTGGCCGGCCCACATTGTAGTATATATAATATCATCTAGCAGTATACGATGCGTAGGAAATTGATGACGGGCTTTGTTTCTCGCTTGCTATGTGGTTCTCAACAAACTGTTGGACACCCTGTTTTTTAGGTTGTTGTGGTTTGTAACGATGAAACGATACAACTTGAGACGCTTATTTTTCGTCAAAACTTGCTATTGAAGTAGAGAATCGATTACATCGTCATCCAGAGTCATCGGAGAGTGTCATCCAGAATACGTCTCGTGAACATTAACGCAATTGATTAATATAACGCAATAATTTCAAGGCTCATTTTCAGATCAAGTGCGGTTGAAGAAACCACGAGTCAATGAGACAAATCACCACATCGCTACTGTGAGCAGTAATGTCGATTCCGACCCAACGACCTCAGCACGACGTCGTGTTCAGCAACTCGACGCGTAGAAACCCACTTCCTGACTTATTTTAAAGCAAGACTCCCATTTGTGTCCCTACAAGCTACAATTGAGTCGACTATCAGCCGTCCAGAACCATTATCAGCGTCGTTCGTTCGCCGATCGCCTGTTGAGCGTACTAGTGATTTCTTTGATCGCTTCATTGTCTCTGATGAAGCTCGCTTTCAGCTAGATAACTATGTATGTAAATAAATAAAATTGTTCGATTTGGAGCCGAGAAAACTGAGAACAAAACAACCGCGTCGCGCATGCAAGAAGCACTATGTGGCGCGATTTGTAAAGCAAATGCCACATTCGAGCGTTTTCCTACGACTGAACGAATTTGACGATGGAATGGTAGCAATAGCCGATGGCGAGCTCTGTCGTCACAAAAAGGTTTATAACAGTAAATATTTTTATGGCCCTAAATGACGATATGAAACGAGAACGAGTCGGGCTTCTGCACGTTGAGAGAGCGTGTCACATGGTGTGGAAAGCAACAAATCTGCTTGAAACCATGTTTGTAAGGCTGGCTGATTTCGATGCGCACCGGCGACATGAAACGCCCGCAGAATTTGATTATTCCCGATTTCTTCTTGTAGGACTAGGTGAAAGGTAGGTGCTATAAGACACAGCCAAACACGATCCCCATCCGGCCAGAATATTTCCAAAACGATATATAGGCGTGTCACTGTGCAAGGTGGTGATTCAAAGTCGCACCGCAGATTGACGCTAGTTATTCAGGCGGTCTTTAAAAAGACATGCAACATGTATAGCGTAGTTTAGACCCTCGGGGCCAGGTGAACGTTTGAATGATAGCACGCATACAAACTCGTTTCTGTTTTTGTTTCGGGAGCATTGAAGGTGCCCGGTAGATTCTCGTGCGCTCTAGATATATTAGACGCCATTCATCTAACGAATACAGACCGTAGAAAAGAAGAACCTTGAGATACCTTGAGCTAGTTAGCTAATAAAGAGATTCAATGTAGAAGTGTTAGTTCGTTTGTCTTTCAGAGTTGGTTGCTCGAAGTGGTACGCATCCGCCTAGGAACAACTATACGTGCATATAATGCACCTTTGTCCAGCCATAGGATATGATTTACTTACAGACTTAATGAAATGTACACTATTGAATAGCAATCGGCACGAATTATATGTGTTAGCAAGAATTTCACTGCGCTGTTTTGTCTTAATTTATAAAGTCATCGACACCACTTAGGCCAGGATGAGTGTTTGAGGATTAAGAAGCGGTGTCGCCGTTCGTTGATGTGAGCAGAATTCAAGGAAAGAAAATAGTTCACAAAAAACGCTTTCTCCAGGTCCTTAGTCGAATGAAACCTCTAGTAGTACTACTGCTACGAAACTTGGCCAGATCCTACCTTAGTGTGCTTCAATTTTAGCTAATGTACAGATTGTAGGGTGCAGTGGTAGCTTAGCCTGGTTCCCCTCAAACCTCGTATTTGAGCTCCCACTCCTCTCCATATCATTCGCCTCGTCTTGAGTAACACTAAACGGTCCGTACACACAGTCGCGCAATGGCCGATTTGAGCCTCAAGCTTTTAGTGCACTCTCTCTTGCGGCCATCGTTCGTTTTGGATTTTAGATCCTGGTTCATCCCCATCTTGGATCCCGTTTCATCTCGCGAATCAACGGTACTTTAGGCAGAATAGGAAAAAAGACCTGTCCTCTTAGAGGGAGTGCGGCATCAGTTTCATTCCCTTGACCCGTCATCACTTCAAAATCGTATGGCTGTTATACAAATGTAGTGCTTCGTTCGTTCGTTCAAGAACTGCAGTTCCATTAGCGTCATCAACATTATCAATACCTGTTGAAAGTGTCTAACGCACGCTTTCCGGTTAAAACGTTTGGTGTAAGTAGACTTAGCTCAACAAAAAAAAAAAAAAAAAAAAGTACTGTGCAATGTACAGTAAGCGAGGCCGACAAAAGCCTCGATAATGTTAACATATATGAGAAGGGCTGAAATACGATACAGCCATGGCCTTCCACTATGGCTGCTCCTATCGAACTTTCATTAATTGGGACCCATTGTTGCCCGCTCATCATAATCGGGGTTGAGCCATCCTAATACTTATTATTATCACAAATATTAACATTTCTGTTACTATTACAAACATGATGACAATAACGATCGAGCTGCAC
>NW_019214227.1:12446-88150 GCF_002532875.2 Varroa jacobsoni
TAGGTAAAATAAGCATGGTAGATAGCATCTGCTCCATGTCTGCGATAGACAAAGTCCCATCCAGATTTTTTTTAGAGGCCACCCTCATGAGTGACTGAGTAACGTCTTAGCCGCCGCATCAAGTAATGCGTTCATCCGCTAATCTTAATACTACAAAAAAGGTACTTGTTTCAAAAAAAGAACAACAAACTCATTACAACAACGGCAAGTAGTATATCATATTTGCAATCTGAGCGAAGATTAGCTACACAATGTCTTCTTGTAAGCCGAGCCCCCGCCAAGATTAAGAAGCTCGTATTCTACACAAAATCGACGTTCTATGTTACTGCCAGCTTTGTGCGGTTTCTGAAGAACAGGGAAAGTTTCTATGAAGCAACCCCCGATGTCCTCAATAGGATTTAGATTTAAGGGGTTCACCAATTCATAAAAATGGCAGACATTTAATTTCACCTTAATTTTTTTATGTAAGCTTCTCAAAGGGTATGTTAGCGAGTTAACACCCATATCGATTGGCATATGGTTACGATTACAGAGCTTTTTTTGTGAAATAAAGAAGAGATATTTTGCAAATGAATAGTGGATAGATAGGTCTTGAATTAAAGCTGTAATCGTGGTAGATGATAGTTGTATTGAATAAGAATGAGTGTTTGGAAATACATTTTTTGCACCTGCGAAAAGTTTCGTGGACTCACCATACTCAGTCCCATAAAAAACCTCCCAAGCATATCTTGGTCCCGTGAAACACACATTCAGTGTTATGTTCTCCCAAAATCATGTTCAGCCACATTTGATGATTCTATGGATTGAAAACAACGAGGCATAACAAATTATATGGCTTTCTCTAGAAGAAACGTCTTCAGTACGTTCATATCCGTTGAGAATTTTGGAATAATAGCCTGATCTGTCGTAGAAGAAGTTTGCTAAGCCTGGAAAACTTTTTTTTATAAACTAGACATCATTATACACGTTGGCCCTGTAAGTCATCGACCTAATAAAGTCGATGTGTCATTGGCATTGGATTGGAGAAGTTAATCACTAACTTGTGTGGCAAACGCAGTTTGCGTATCGAAGCTAGGACTAAACACCTTTGATAGAAACTATAAATAAAGCAGTACCGTCGTGATGATGTCTTCGAGACAAATCTGACGAGACGAGCAATGTATTTTAGGAAAAGCTTTTGTACAAGCTCCAAGCACTAGGTATGGTTTGAGGATTAGGTAGTCACCTAAATGTGTCAGCGCTTCTATCTCAGTAACAGTGCAAATTGTAGCTAGGCCTGATGTCGACCGAAAATACCTTTCAGCGTGTGGGGGTAATCCCCCGCCTTACAAAATGTAATCGAAATTGTTGGGCACTTGAAAAACATATTTAAAAAAGACTTAATAGCATACTGTAAAGGGTTCGAGAGTAATTTGTGCGCTAGTTTAGAGAACCGGTAATGTCATCTATAATGACTGACTACACGTCTTGGGATTTGCTTCTGGACGCATTTACTTCTCCTGAACAGGTAACAAGGTACTATTAGTTAGTAAGTGCCGTTGTATTCTACGTAAAGGTTTGATTGAAAAACATTAAAGTTTATCAAGGATGGATATTTGTGAAAATAAACGTTATGCCCAGTTGGATCCTAGTAGGCAGAAAGCAGAGATTAACTAATAGGCGAGCCGATTTGTGTTCATTACTACTGCTAGGTCTTGCTTAATTGAAGGGTTTTCTTCAATCCTCTGAAGTTCAGCTTTTCATGTTATAACTCTATAGACGTGGAGCGGCACTGTGATCAGTGCGCGCACCGCTAGCGAATTCAAAACGGTTACATCTTGTGACTACGCGATTTGCTACATTTTCTTATTTGAAATCCACTTGACTGACTGAATTTTTACGTATGCATATTCAGTAGCTAGCCAGTCTGCGATTCGGGGCATATTATTTTACTATCGGTGTAATAAAATTTCAAATGACAGCTACGATTTCCGTATCTGCTGAATCTCGAGTTTTGCTAAAGCACAACTGAAGCAC
The DNA here is from genome assembly GCF_002532875.2 of Varroa jacobsoni. Classification (NCBI taxonomy): domain Eukaryota; kingdom Metazoa; phylum Arthropoda; class Arachnida; order Mesostigmata; family Varroidae; genus Varroa; species Varroa jacobsoni. The sequence goes on from NW_019214227.1 coordinate 14,463, forward strand.
AACTTTAGGTTCGAACAACCCCAATCGCTGAGAAAACTCAATTTAGTTTAGGTCGTTTAGCGACAAAGTTCTGAGCTCTTAGGGCAGCACCAAATGCACTTTGAACGACTTATAGAAATCACAGGCTTCTCAACTGAAGACCATTTATTTACTTGATTAGGAACTCTGCAAAAATCGAGTAAAACTATGCCATGGCAGTATTTCGAAAATTATCAAACGCTGATGCATTTCAACAATTAGTTTCTTATTTCGTAGAAGAAATGAAACGCCAGAATGATTGCTTGTGACAGGATCGATTCTTTGCTCATACATCTTCGTTACTATCGGCTTTTTTTTTTTGCCTATGAATAATGTGTTTCAGCCGCGGCCTAACGTAAAGTAGAAACCGCTGAACTAACTGAGGTCATACAATCGCTGCACAATTGAATTGTGGTCTAAACTCTGATATCTTTCTACTGATATGAGCAGCATAGTGGCTATGCAAAGGTCACTTCGATGTAGAGACTTCAGTCAACTCAATGGTTCTCTTCTCCGACTCTTGCCCGGTAGCTCTATATTCAACTGGTTATGCACAGGCTTAACCAGCTAAAAATGTGGCAATGAAAATCTTCCTTACCTTGCTACGACCATTTTTAAAATTATGTTTTTACACGGCATTGACTAACTGCTGACGTATTGATATTCGAACATTGAATAACGTCCCATATCAAATCCGGATTACCCAATAGTCACAACTAAAATATATATATATATGTATAATACAAATATCGAGAAAATCTTTTTAAGAGAGATATACATAAACGCTAATTATTTTTCAAGAACCTTAGTTACACAATTGCGTGTCTGTGATTGTTTTTGTAGTCATACTGTCTCACACACTGTCATACAGCTACCAGACAGGAGCCATCACAATTCTCTACATTATTAACTGCTCTGCGTACTTGCTGGAGTCTGGTTCTACTGGAATTTTTTATCTATACGCTACCTCAGCTCAGCTTCATGTGTTTTGAGGAGCTGAAGGTTAATCAACTCTAACAGAGGCCAATCTTCTTTAATAGACGAACTTATGTGCCTAGATACGTAGTCATTTGTAATAGCAACACATTGTCGAAATTTTATTAATGCCAACTGCTACGGAACTGGCTTGCAGCGACGCCAGATAGGGAATCGATAGGCGCACAGGTCAAGATAAGCAGCATTTTTTTAGTCAGCATTCTGTCCTGTGACAAAATGGGTTCCCACAGTTGTTATCCACCATAGTCGGAATCGTTCACTATTTCTGATTGAAAGGTTACCACGAAACCGGTAATGTGCGTTAACAAAAGGAAACAGCGAATGCCAATTGTGAATCTGACTGGAAAAATAGTCAATAAATTGAATATCCATGCGATGTTGGCAGCTTCTTGTAGAATACTGCGCGTTTCAGGTCTTCAATGCTGAATAGAAAAGCGATCAAAGGAGACAATGATCGTTGGTACGAGAGAGCGCGCGCCACTGAGCAGACCGCCACATTGGTGCTAATCTTGGCAAAAACAAATGTCGGCATAATTTCGACGATCTGTCTCTTAAGCGCGATTTTGTTACGGTCCCAGGGATGCGTGAAGTTCAAGTAGCGATCCATGAACTATTCATAGGGCACATTTTTAGTACTCCCTATGCCTATTGTTGCCCTTCTCGCGACTATCATGTAATCAAATAAGCCTTGGCAAAACTAGTTCATCGATTTCGAACCTGTGCTTTGAAACTTTCTGCCCGAGGCGAGAAAGTTCAAATTAATAAGTTTTCCTTACAACCACTCGTAATATCGACGTCGTCATTGTAATCAGCCGGTCAAATGTGTAGGTAGCCCTCATTATACCTTGTAGGTAGAACCATAAGGTATTTTACAGCATTGTCAAAATAGGTTTCCATTTGAGCGATGCAATACAATCGAACATCTGGCGCATATACGATCAGCGTAATGTACCGCAAACATGGGAAGTCCCGTGAATCGCCTGACTTCGAAGCCTGGAAGAACTTCCAATGGCAAGTTTACCTGCGCCGATGTTGTTGAGGTCGTTGGCGGCTCAGGCCCGCCAACCTTCCAGATTCCACAGATGATACCAGTGTGAGGGTATCACTTCAATTCTGCGAAGGTTAGATTTTGCATTAGTAATATTGTTACGAAGCTATCGGGCCGAGGTGGGTACCATAGGCAGCTCAGATAATTAGTGAATTCGTATGACGCTTGGAGCTTGTCTAAGCCCTGTAGTGGTTCGTTTAGGGGCAAGGCCACATTGTGTGTGACGACGCGGGCCTGTAAACCTCGCAAAAAAGTGGAAAAAAGTTTATGAAATCCATTGTGCATATGTAGTGAATTTAACTACTTAATAGGAAACTGTGCAAACGAATTGTGCGAATTAGGACATCAATCGCAAGGCACACTATCGTTGCGCACGTACCATAAAGCCGACGTTTCTCTGTTGAAAGCGATATTGTCATTTGTATCCATATACCTAGAAGAGTAAGCAAATAGTCTTGATTGGCTATACCACAACAGGCGATTCGGGAAGTTTCAACTTCAGTGGATGTTATGCTAATTACAGTAGTTAGTGTCTTAAGGCAAAGAAACGACTGCAAAGCGTAAGCCAGTGCTCGGCAATAAGTCAGGGCTTTGAGTTACATAGAGGGACGTCTGTAAATTTGAGTAATAATACTCACGAATAACTTTCCTTTAAGGAAACTAACCTTTACCAGGTTGTCCGATTGTCAAATATAACATTGGATATTACGGGATAGCCTGTACGATACCTTCCGTGAACTCATGTGCATTTAGCACTGTGAACTGTTTTATCTGTATGATAACGGTCACTTAACCGTCAATTTTTAAAAGGCACTGCAATTTGGGGCTTCTAACTAAATATAGCGTGATTTTACAACTTTATGTAGTACCCTTATACATATCTGAATATACTTTCGTTGTTAGCTAGCACACTCATCGCACATTTATGTACACATCTATATATACACATATATCGCCATCAAGGATGAGTTTCGAAAGAACGCCTGTGGTCACTTCTTTGTCTCGACAGCTTCACCGTTAGCAGAATTCTCCCGACAAGATAAAAATTGTACATTAATTCTGTTTATCTAGAATATTCATTCACTCATTCTATGGTAGCCAGCTGCTACAGCTATAGGACAAGACGTCAGATGAGATACCGAGCAGCCTTGGATGCCAGTCCACACAGTAGAAAAAATACATAAATTTTACCCAGATGGTCGATTTAAAACAGCAACGCATATAGAGCTAAATTATCTATTTGCGTACTTATAAGTACATGCATATGCATCTATATTTGTCGTCACATATTGTTGTCACTTCAATTTACGAGTTTTTTTCATTTATTTTGGGCAAAAACTAATATACCATAGTACGTTTGTTGTTTCGCTTATATTCTTGTGTAAATGTTTTTTCCAAAAATTCACACACCGTTTTTACGCATTTTTTTTGGAAGAATGTAAACTTTTCCCTCAGTTCTTCATCGTATCTACAGCTGAAGTAGGGTCTATGCGTATATGTAATGTATTATTCTGAAAACGATTTGCTGAGAAGTTAATATAACGTACTGTAACATGAGGATCGGCCCCGACACGTGGGCCTTCTTGTCAGTGTCCTTCTGGCAAACGACCGTGTAACGATCTATAGGCCACTAAATGTGATACGCAAGTATTCACCAAAAGCCATTTGTCATTGGCTTTAATTTACATTTTCTTTTCTGTCTGCTGCTGATATAGAAAATCATGTTATTTGCAGCATACATACGCACCATTAGTGGTGTTTAACGACAGCTAGAAATACGTTTCCTGTTAGCGATCGTCTGCAAAGTTTTTGTCGGGCACAGACAACCTTTGAACTTACCAACTTACATTTGAGACAGAACAAGAATGCTGTAAAAGAAGCAGCATAGCTCACTTCCGGTTCGCTCCTAATTCGCATTTAATGTCATTTTATAACTTTTTTTTTTCAATCAATTCGATTATGGGTTTATCAGTGAAACAACTTCGAAACCGATTGGTTATCCAAGCCATTTTGATCCTTGATGTACTGGGCATTTTTTTACAAGCTGCTTGTTTAACCATCGAAGCTATTACGGTTCTCGGCAATTTTTGTCAAAACGCATTTACATCCAGGGCGATAACCTAGTGCGCTCTTACAATTTCCCTTCGTACGAAAGTACGCTTTTTTGTTTCCAGGTATAACTATGGTACTTGCATGAATACTATGTTCTAGCTTGGGACTAGGTTGAGCTGAGGTACGGGCGAGCAAAAATATACCAAACGTGCTACGTTTTGGCAGGAGAAAACAGGATATCGAGATGGTCTTTTTGGAACGGTTGGGACAGTGTAAGGGAAATGGGGCTGTCAGTCTCCTGTCAGGATTTCAGCAACCCAGGATCCGAGCAAAGATCTAGGCAGGAATTCGAGGCCATTTTCGGATTGGGTTTCGACATAACAGAAGCGGCCCCGGTTGTGTGCAGAGAGGGTAGGGATCTGACGTGGCTTATCTTCCGGCGGTTTGAAGAGCCCAATGGTCCCTGTTCGAATGCACTTCACGGCAGTAACACAAGTAGAAGGGATCGACTGTATGGGTTGGCTGTAATAGTGAGTTTCTGTGGGTGGGCGTTCATGAATAGAGGAGCGGAAAGAATTGCTGCTTTGTTAGTGATCGACAGCTCAATTCAACGACGGAGGTATATGTGTGAATGTCTATCAACGGCTTGCGGATATGGTCACCTCCGGACTGCGTATACAAGGTAATAAGATTCAGTAAGCCGGAAGATTGAGTAATTCACTAATCGTGGCAATATCACAACCAATCTCTCTTGCATCACTTTTGCTCTTAACAGGATTGATTACCAACGGGACCGTGTATAGTGAATTTAGTTGTAGGTGCTATCTGTAATAGCTTCACTTGACGATTCCTGTCTTAGTTGATTTCTCAAATTTGACGTCTGCTACTTTAGTCCTGGCGCATTACTTCAAGCGGCTAGTTCCTGTTAACACGAGATTAGGTGTGTAAATGCCCGAATTTGACCCACGCACCCCCAGCACACAGCCATGACGACCATGTTAATTGGGAAAAGTTTCATTGAAAATTTGCTTTTGCTCAAGAGTAACGAATTACAGATGAGACAAAGAGATTAATACTACAACTAATATTTACATATAGTGATTGAAGGTTCAACCCCAGGGATCATACGGTGGCACTGAAGTTACTACATATGCTTAATTAAGACGAAAGTAAATGCTAAACATTCAAGTCTAAGAATATAAGTCTAAGCATTGAAGTAAGTGAGACTTAAGTTTAAGAGAACGATAGATTTCGAAATATTTACGTCGTACATGTTTTTTTTTTTATAAAATTATATGCTTCGATCAGGACAGTTGTTTAATTTTGTATATATCTACATTGAATTCTGGTTTTGTTCTAATGCCAAAACAACGATAATCGTCAATAAGTGTAAATCACTGAATATTCACTTTTCATCATCAGCGCGTTTCTTCGTGACAGTGGGTCTACAGTTAGCGGATTACTCGGAGGAAGCTGGATGAGTCCACCGATAATGGCAGGTGGCTGACGGCAGAAGGTGGCATTGTTCTGCAGGATGTTGTTCTTTCGAGACGCGCAGACTCTCGTCTTGACATCCGCAACATTCGATGTTCACTTTTACCTTTCGGAATAAAGTGGAACAGTATGGGGGTTCTCAACCCCAATCCAATTGCTGATCTAGGCAGTCTGTTTTGATAACCAAGATAACTCCCTCACGCCCTTCCGATCCGTTCGAGCACCTTCTTCGTGTTTTGGCTACCTGACGAATTCTGGGCCCAGTGCTGTGCTGCTGAAGCTTCTAGCTCCGCTGCTTAGGCTAGACTCGTCTTTACTGCGCTGTATGTACCGTCCTTTTTAGTTGCTCCCCCTTCCCACTGACTGAGCTCAGTGTTTCGTTTGCCTAGGCCCGTTTGCACACAAAAGGTGAGCCTGTATCCTAGCAAGACCTAACCCCGGCCCTCCTGTCTAATCAATCCCGAAAGTGCGCGAGGCTAGTCGGGTTGACCATATCGCGCTCTTGTTTTCTCTTCGCTGCTTTCTTCCATCCAGCTTCAAATAGTCTGGGACCATCTGCCGCTGTGTGACTCATGCGATCCTCTTCACTCGCAATTTTTTCCTCACCCTCCAGGCCGTGAGCCATCCCTGTCGGTCGAGAAACTCGCAGTCACCAGTACGCAGCCAACGCCTGTTTCATCGAATGGCGAGTTATAACAGGGAGTTGGGTTAGGTTTGGGTTTGCCGCCAAAACAACGATGTGACCGACGCGAATCGATGAATCTTCAGCCGGCAATGGCAATTGACGTCGTTGCGATACCAGCCACAGAGCACTATCCAAATAATTGGACTATTGAAGCATTTCATCTATATCGAATATGTGTATGTTGCTGCAGTATATATGTGTATGAATTATATATAGGCAAAACGAAAATACCTTGCTTCCCATATTGATGGCGAACGAGAGAAGGGAACCGGGAGGTAACAGAAGACAAGATCGAGGGGTGCTTCCGCGGTCGCTTCCTGTCTTCTGGTGAGGTGTTGATCCACGTGGATATACACCTATTCAGGATGACAAAGAAGAGAGGACGAACTCGCAACGATAGTGCGTGCAACCATTTTCCGATGTTGCCTCAAACTGGCGAAAACTGGACGACCCGAATGGACAACGACAAAGCTTGCCGACGATGATCCTCAACGATATCGATGGGCGAAGAGGCATAAGAGCTGGGAAGAAGGAGCACCTCTATGGCGCTACACTTGCAGTTGCCACTGCTATTGCTGTGAAAGTTGTGCAAAAGGCGAAGCTTCAAGCTATGTCAATCCAGGAGGTACTGGGAACAGGATATCGATATCGGCACAACGGCAGCGAAACAGCGCTTCGCGCATCTTAAACGAGCAGCTAGGTTAGGAGCGAGACCTAGCTTGAAGAACTGGAAAGGATACAGATAACAAACGCGACGCCTACCATCTCGGCAGTAAGCACCGGTCGAACGAACGAGAGAGCAGAAGAAAGAGGAATGAACGACGGAATCACGCCTCGCGCAATAGCGAGAAAGTCAGCTAGTCCATTGTAAAGTTAGTCCATCAGAAACGCAGCGCAGAGAAACAGCGTTGTAAGCTTAATGCTGTCGCGCACATAAGTGCAATAGTGGATAGCTTCATGTGCTAATATTGCGCAGTGCACTTGATTCGGTTAGAAAATCCGCAAGATTGATCGCAGTGAGTCTTATTTTGTTGGTCCTATTGAGATCTAGGCCTACGACTGCTCTGGTGAGCCAAACTAAGCAGAGACTTCAACTGTAGAAAGCTGCTTGACTCCAAGGATTACCGCGGTAAGCTGAGCGCCCCAAGCAACAATTGCCAGCTAGACCTGACGGGTGAAAAGGGAGAAAAAGGAGGAAAAACGAATTCACGCAACCTTGTAAACGCTGCGAGCACTGTAATAGGACTCGGTATTGGTGAAAAAAGCGGCCGACTGTTGTAGTGTTTATTCATTAAAAGTTCTTGGCCGTTAAGCCGACTTGGTAGACCAAACACCAGCGAGGAGTGCGAGGCATTTTCCTATAGATGAAGCAAATAAAACTTCACAGTGGCATTGGAAATATTCCTAACTTTAATTTAAAATGAATATGTAAACGTCTGCTAACCCTAAATAATGCTGGTGGCAAAAGCTTATAGAAGGCTGAAGTTTTCTGAGAAGCTTTTCGCATGTGTCCTATCATAATTCATAGACATACCCGTTTATAGTTAAAATTTCTTCATCTAACAAGTGAATATACATTGGAATTGGTTGATACTTTGCTCGATACATTTAGACAATAACTTAATTTAGGTTTCTCTTCGAATTTTGCCTATTATCTTACCATATATCCGATTGAGTAAGCGTATCACAGAAACGTTTGACTTCAATAACCTATCCCGGTATAGCAATTGACTGAGACCTGATAAGAATTTATCGACTTAAATTTTAGCGACGGGCTGCAAACAGTTTATTTTCAACATTAAAAACAGTCAATTTTAGAAACTATTATTAATCCGGTAATTGGGAATAGGAGCTTTCTCAGTTTTCTGACAATCGAATCGCTCAGTCTTCGTACGCTGGCGTTTCAAGTTAATTTACGGAAGTCGGCTGTAACTTTGTACAGCGTCGTCTGCCATATGATCTATATATGTACTATACATTTTACAAGAACACTTCACAACTACTTTGAGCTCTGTCCTTACAGATAGATGTTTTTGTCGGGCTGCTTTTACATTCAAGTAACGAGGACATTTTTCAGAGTTAGACAACTGCTGCGGAAAATATATGTGAAAAAAACCTTTTCTTTTATATTACTATTATTATTACTATAAACAATAAGAATTCGATGGTCGAAAAAACGCAAACAGGAATAGGAAATCAGATGTTACAATGAGCATACATAGACTGTTAGGGTCAATGTGTCCTATGGAGAAATCAGACCGTTTCTAGTACAGAGCGCAAAACTGGCAGGGTTGATGCCCCAAATATTCTATTCGTTTTGTTTGGTCTTATAGGTTTGCCGTTACATAGTTGCATGCTCCTTTAGGAACAATCGTGTATTGTATCTGCATTTGTTGCTTGTAGCTTGAAGGTGGCAATACATGAATTCGGGAAGAACATTTACTTCCTGTATTTCTATCTGACCCTCATTTGATTTTCCTTCTTTCTAGCCGTACCCCGGGGGTTTGTTTGTAAATTACGGCTATGTAGTAGCTGCTGACACACATGACTTATATGAGTCGAGCTGAGGCAAGTAAATTTTACCGTTACGGAACGTCAAGCTTAAGTTGATCATGCACTTTCTCGGCCCTTCTGTCATTTGATAATCGCTTTTAAGCAGCTTTGAGCCAGCTTGTATTTAAATACCTAAACCGTGCGCCCTTACTTACCGAGCTTGCGATCCATTTGACCATCAAGGCGACCTTGCCCAAGGAATTTAAGTCTTAAATCCATGACTATCGCTACCTGTGAGCAGTCTAATGTGTACAGCTGCTATTCTCTGAGTCGCTTAGGATGTAAGGCTCGCAAATATCTTGGACAGCCTCGAGCACATCATTTCAACGCAGGGCACTGTGTCCTAAGATACCCATCCCAAGCACGACCAGAGCAATGTGTGTCGTGCCCGGTAACCACGTAGTCCAGACAAGGAGTGCTATCGAGCGTAATGCCGCGTGCGCCCTGGCTCCTGTCCTCAATAACGACCCCAGCCATGTATCAGCTGGGATCGCTGTATGCCATACACTCGTCCGTCCGCTTGCTTCTCTAGGTAGTTGTGTCGGGTTCTATGTCTGGAGTGCGTGGCTTGCCTATGTTCACATAGATGTATCTGTGTGTATCTATCTGCGGGAAGCTGTTGTCCTTTTTGTCTGGGCAGCGTGCAGCTTTTCTTTCCCCATCTGCCGGTTCCGAATCTCTCTTTTTTTTTTCTTGTAATCCGCAAGTAAACAGCAATGACACGGCCGGCATCCTTTCCGGTGGACTTTCTTAGACGAACAAACCATCGCATGACAGCGGATCTTCGCTCCCACTAGGAGACAGTGATAACGGGGAAAACCGACACGGACGGCTGGACGACTTGCGCGATTTCGACAAGACATCGCAAAGCTAGACCGTCCCCTAGTTTCACGACTTCGCTGAAGTCTCTCCTTCGTCTTTCTGCTAGCGGTTACTAGGACCAGGTAATAATGTGAGTGTGCGATGTTTAGTGAGAAAAACGAAAAAAAAAATTCTGTGGCCACTGCTATCATCCATCCATCCGTTTAGAGATCCACTTCTCTCGCATAGCCAGACACCACTTCTACAACGCGCGTTATCTCGTGTTAGGTCCTCGGCCTGCTTGTTGCAACTGAGTTAGCTTTACGGGAGCTGGTTTCTTGATTTGCCTATATTCTGTCTCCACACAATGTCGATGCGGGGGTACGTGCATCTGAGAACCCGACTCTAGCGAGAGAGATCTGTCCCCTCCTTAATAAGCTGATATTGATTCTTCTTGTGGCATGTAGGCGGCACTTGGTTCTCTCTCTCTCCCCCTTTCTATCTCTTCTATGCGTCGTCGCATGAGGCAGAGGACAGGCGAAGCAACTTCTTCTTTTTCTGATCACCACCCATGCTCTGGTTGTGTGCCCCTTACAAATGGACTTTTTCTCCATTGACGTACTGCTTACACCGCTACTACCGCCCACTTGGGTGGTGAATAGGACGGGTGTCCTCTTCGTTGTTTGCGCTAAAGATTTGTAGTAGTACAGAAAAGATTGTTGTTAGACCGTTACCAAAGCTGTTTAGCTGGCGACCTGAATACAGTTAACGCTGTTTGCTAGTTCAAATAAAACGACAAAGAGAACAAAAACAGAATTGTGTTACATTTCTGTCTACTTCGTGTGTAAACCGCACAAATACTATATATCTGTCGGTATGACTGCTGCCGTTCAGCGATACATAAATTCTGGCCGATTTTGTTTGTAATTGTCATAATCTTGAGATCCTGCTAAAAAGTTTTTTTTTTTTTTTTTTTTTTATCTATATTCAGTTACGGCAACCGTTCCAATTTCAAACTGGTTTCTGAATTGTCCCGCCAATCAAATATATATATTTAGGGATTTTACAGAGAAGCCAAGCGTGATAATTAGTTCGATTATGTAGTATAAACAACAAATACGACACTACTTTAGTTTTGTTCTTTATGACCAGTCTTTCATTGCTGTAGATAAATAGAATCCCATGGAATTGCATCAGCTAGACCATCCGTTCTGGTACTTTGTGGATAAACGCAGAATACGCTATGAAGAAGGCGACATTTTCGTGGAAAAGGGTGGCCTCGCCCGAAGGGACTGCGTCCTGGTAACGCAGCTGCATATTATTATAGCTGTATAAGGCCAGACTGAAATGTACCTTAAGTAAAAACGTCTCGAACGGATCTGTTGCGTATCTTGTGATAATAATTTCAGATCTTTGCAAGCTGTTACGTACTAACGTTTTCTACCATATAAAAAATATATATTTTATCAAAAAATAGCTGAAGCATGAACAGCTATCCTGGAAATAAACGTACTTCTGGCCTCCGAACAAACACATCCTTAGCAATAAAAATGGGAATGTAAGTGGGTTAGTTGAAAGCGTGTTTTCACCATATTTATCAATCTTAAACGCTGCGTCATATACGTGATTCGTCCTCAACAGGTTTGGTCTACAAGCTTTCATTTGTGAACATCAATCATCCTATATTACCGACTATGCATGTGCTACATATATTTTCTTACAAACAATTCCGTACTATAATTTACGTAATAGGAAAATACCTGTACCGCACACCTTAAAGTATTACTAATATGTTTCTCACTAGAATCCCCCTTAATGATGTGTTCAGTTTCAATTATTTAATGAGGGGTGTTTTACGCTGTGTATCGACTTAGACACAGCCGTGTGTATTTCACTCTCGGCCAAATGAAACTTTCAACGTAATTACTTTATATCGACCTGAAAGTTAAACCAAAATTTCCAGGCTTTACTTCCAAACTTCCGACTGAATGCTTAATTCAAGCTAATCTAGAATGGTATTAATGTATATATAAACATTGAGTGTCGGACGAAGCGAACTAAGATGCGTCAGCTATTTGATGACTGCCTCAACCTTTGCTACAGCCTCATATATCAAAATTTTTCTCAAGTGCAACTTACTTTACTAGCTGTAAACACGAAATTAAAAAAAACTTCAATGACGACTGGCTTATCCGATTCTCTATCGTCCTCCCACGACCGTTTTGTGTTTGAGTGATATTTGTCAATGCACATCAGTTGACAAGGTTAAACTTCTACTTTTTCTGTCAACAAACCCACAAACGGATGCAGACGCGGTATTATCGCTTATTATACTCTATTTGGGCTATAGCGTGGCCCGACGAAATTCGACCAAGAGACACCAGGTTGACAAATTAGCATAAATGGACAATTGAAATTTAGAGAAAAACGATCTGCGCTTGAGGTTTCTTTGCGGTGCCGATAGCAGCTTGAACGATAGACAAAGCAGAAACAATGGTACGTGTATTGCCTGAAACAAATGATTGACTTTAACTTAGCCTGATAGTAAAGGATTTCAGCCTATCAGGATTTGGCCGACAAATTACAATATGTGTACTTATATCGTTGGTCAATAACCCAAGGAAGCTTATCAGAGCCACGAGTTATATCGCGTAGATCCCGTGTACACGATAGTTACTTGAATTGGCAAACGCACGTCCAAGCTACAATACATTCTCCTAGAAGTAATCGTTTTGCGCGACTTTCTCATTGGCCGCATGTTTCGAAGGTATCCCGACGCGGCCTGAAATCGATTGTGACAATCGCATTACTTTTCTGGTCGAGCGTTTTCCTCCTCCTGGATCAAGGATTCTGAGAATATTCTATTGGAATTCAAAGCTCCTTATCAAATAGCGCTGGCGAAAGCGGACGTAGTGAATATAGCGGCCAATAGAGAAAGGTTCATAGCTAAATACGTTTTTGTTCCTTTCTCTCGGTTATTGGCTCAAATTCGCGCAGTTCAATATTTGAGCTGCTTCCTAGCGTCGCCTTCCAGATCACCGTAAATTATGTGCTTTGCCGTCATCTCATCCATTTCTACACGTATTTCGGAGTTCACATACACACAGCCAATACTGTGGACTGGCAGAAGGTTAACTGGAACAACATGATATATATTGTTTGAGTCAAAAACAGCATAGACCTATTCCAGATCTCTATATCCTGCCAGTAATAAGCATCTGGGTAAGGGACTCTCTGGCTATCTATCAACATGGTGCTACAAACTGGATCTTCCCTAAAGATCTTCTAAAGATTCTGGAAAACAAATTTCGCGTACTTTTAACTAGTGTAGTCGATAAAGAACATTTATGGTATGGGATTCTGAGAGGAAAATCGATTCAAACGAGGAAGATCTTTTGTCTGCTAGTATAGAAGCATCAAATCAAGGATGCATGCAGTGTCTCTAGAAGAAGCAGTGTTTGCGAAAACCTGACAACGTTCTAGAATCGTACATACTTGACGATAAATGCTTCATCTTCAAGCCTTCGTTACATGTGCTGTTTCGTATCATTACTGCCTAGATGCTCAAAACGTTCACACCTTGACGTGCCCGAAGCGCATGCGTCGTCTATACGATACTTGCCCACCAAATATTAGTACATTATGCGCCGCACTTCAAAGCGTATAGACAAGAAAGCATGCACAAAATTTGGAAATGTTTGAGATCTTAGATATAGGGTATTTATTGCATTGTTGTAAAATGCCACACACAAACTTTTCATCAGGATATTTGTTCCTACCCTGCATAAAATCGATGATGGCAGGAACAGCAGCTGGTTTTCTAGGGATTGCCTGGCATTAGGTTACCACTTAAGGGATAACATGCGGCTGTGGGAGGGCGATGACAAAACACCCAATTGCCGGAGTCCTTACATGAAGGACATACACTAAAGAAGCTTCTAGCAGAGATGGGTCAATTACATTGTGAGAAAGGATGGTCTTATTCTAAAGAGGATCCTATAAGTGTATTAGAACAAGTACGTCCTATCTATATTTATTTCCCTGTTTGCATATCGGGTATCATTAAATATTGTGCTAATGTAGGAACGTCGATGATCAGCAGGACACACTGCAAATTGATTGTATGTGTTCAGGCTGTAGCGTAAACATTCGGTGACGTTGTGTAAATCAGTCTAGTTATCTCTTAAATGGACACCATCAACAGGAATGTACCAATCAAACCACGAGGCCAGACACATAAATAGTTCCAAACTATATTCTCCTCTGTTCCTTTTTATGATTGATCCAGCTCACCAGGAGTGTTCACAGCGTCAAAACACGCTTTTCGTTTACAAGATATATCTATTGCGTAGCTCTTAACACAAGCGTTTTATTTCTACTGACTCCTGCTTTGGAAGGAGATCACATCTGTATTTTTTTGCTTTCTCTACGAATCATCAAAACGTTGTCAGGGCAATGTCAGGCGGCGGGGAACGTAGTGCCCCGATGAGCAAAAGAGATACTAAACCATTTTAGCTGAAATAAGTTTTCCTTGAAGAAGCTCAACTTGAAAATTGTGATATGCACCAATGAAGGCATTGAAGTTTAGTGATGACATACATCTCATTTATTTGTGCAATTTTCCTTTCATTAGTCGAAGAAATTCGTTACTGTGCCTCTCCGTTTGTCTCGTCGCGCTTTTTTTATGTTGATGATTCAAAGAATCAACTCATCGAGGATTGAATAAATTTATCGAGAACATACAGATAAACCTGTGACACATGGCTGTTTGATACTTCAGATCCGTTTCGGTTCAAGGAATCAATTTGAATTAAATTTGTGTATTTGATGCAGTTGTCTGCATAGGCTCCGAAGAGTCCATCATTAGAGAGTGATTATCAAACATACCGTATATGCTATGCTCAAAATTGTAATAATCTTTATAAAAGCCTATATTCAAGACTCAATATAAATGCTAATGTAAATCTAGAAAAGCTATTATTAGCGTTACAAATATAGCCTACAACTAGATATGTTAGCAATGAGAACAACTATCGCGTTGAGAACATCCGTCTGTATAGAGATCGAACGTTGTACAGAAGCCAGTCATAACGGGTCGCGCAAATTCAATAAACAACACACTGCCCAGCAAACGAAGTACTTGCAATTGCGGCAAGCGTTGCCTTTGTATGTAGACAGAACTGTACAGGGTACATATGCCTCTGAAGGGCCGATCTGTATTTGTAGGAGCGATTTCGCGGACTCTAGGTAAGTGGTGACTTGCCCTCGCTGTGACCCGACCTCAACCAAACACAAGGAAACCAAGCCAGCTTTTTCTTGCGGTGGGCACTGCTGCCAAGTGCTGCCCAGCTCAGGATCTCGCATTTTCGACCAGCTATTGACGCTAGATGCAGGCGCCGCTCCTGCGACGCTGGCTATGCACTGCTCGTACAAGGCTACACGATGGGTTACTTGCAGCAAATGCCCGCGGATGCTTTGTACAGCCTCTTGCGTCCGGCTGGTTGGAGAAAAAGAGACAGAAGTGGGAGTAAAATGAGGATGAAGTGCCATCGCGTATCAGGAGAGAGGTGGGGTACTGCAGGCGAAGATTGCAGCACACGTCAGAACGCTAAGATAAGAGAGCAAAAATTGGGGACAGATGCTTCCGCTGCTACTTGTTATCCTTCCCGTTTCTTTCCTGCTATGTACGTACGTATGTATGTATGCATTCGTTACATTCGAACGCTTATAGCCTCATAAGATCACCGGGTCTCTGCCGCGTCATAGCCTAAGTTGTGGCCCTCCGGCCGGTGCAAAAGGCCTAGTACGGGCGCAATCTCAGACTTGCATTCGCATGAAGATCCGCATGCACCGTTTGCTGTCTGAATGACCAATATGGGCACCCGTGTATTCATTCCTACATCGATCGTCAACTCCTTGCTTCACTTACCCTAGGCAAAGGCGACTGACGCCCTGGTCGATGGCAAGTTCCAAGCTGCTAAGGGGAAGCTTCTGAATGGCGAGAAAGGGAAAACCTTGTAGCAAACAGCCGCTTCAAGGCGGTGCGCCCTGAATGAGTGAGTAAAAGAGATTGATCCATCAAATTAGATTGTAGTCGGCCGTATCAGGGAGGCAGGCATTGGAGCAAGTTAGATTGCAGGTCTTTTCGAGCAAACTCAGGCTTGGAAAGCTTGATCCGGTCAGCTTATTGTCTATAGAATCGGAACTCTACGTAGGTAAAAACGTTTTAAGCGATCACTGTTGCACACGTCAGCCGTGACACAAAGTCGGCAATCGGCTAACGGAGCAAGCGAGGCAAGCACCGTGAGATTAGTCAGACTGTCAATAATTGATACTCCGTAATACAAGCATAAGAATATGATTTGCATTTTCACTCATGCTGGCCAGAAATCTCAAATCATTGGTAGAAAGAAATATGACGACCGATAACAACGATTCATTTCTATTCATGATTTAAAGTTATGATAAGATGTACGTTGTGCCAATTCGACAGCAAACGATTAAGTTACCAGATGGTCCTGAAATCAGCAGGTTGATTTATATACGACTATCTTAAGAGTTTTAAGATGCCAGTTTTTGCCAGTAACACAGATATTGGCTATAATGACACGAGGAAGTTCGGTTACTTTTATCAAGTGGATAATTTATTTCACGGACAGTTTCGTGTGATCAATGTCGCGCACTCAAGACTTTCGCCGGCCAAGTTCAAACTTTAGCGCCTCCATAGCCGGGGGCAGTTCCGGTGTAACTTCCGGTCATAGCGTAAAAGTTCGGTCTTTTCGTCGATTTGACAGCTTGGCACCGATTGGTTGGTCTATATTATAGTATTACGCCTTTCACGGATGCTCCACTTCGTTTCGTACTTCCTCGTTCTTGCTGTGACTGCTTAGTAGAGATGCTTCTTTCATCCAAATCATTCTATTTATGTTCCCAAGCGCAAGTTGGCTGCGATCCAGTGCTTGACTGAAGTCTCCGCAATGCTCCATAAATCAGCTATCTCCTTCCAAAACGATCTCAGTGCCTTTTTTTTTTGTTGTTTATCATCCGTTCCCTATTCGATCCACACGTTGATTCTGTGCTAGTTTGGCTGACCGTCTAAAGAATTGTCTATTTGGCAAATAGTACCCTGAAACTAAACGAACCTTCGTACATATTTACCTAAAATATTCCGGTTTACTTTTTTAATGAAAACACAAAAAACACCACAGTCTTTTGTACCAATTGAAGATCTGTGAAAGAGAGACACATCGACTAACAACGTGCCGAAAATTTCTTTTTGACGCTATATTTTAGCGCATATTTTCCGAAGAAAGTTTGACATTGGCTACTTAATGATATCTTTACAAGCCACTGATCTATAGTATTGCCAGCCCTAAATTGAACCTATAGCTCTATTTCTCTCACTATTTAACGAATTTTAAATCAGCATCGTAACAATAGGACCTTATTATAAATTATCCTTACACGAACGTTATAGTATTTTACATGCGCTTACTTATCGATCGTGTCTAAGCTGGAATTGACGCTCGAACGTTCGACTATAAAACATTTTAATTCTAGTAGACGCACAAGTAAATATAGTTTACGAAACCGGTTTGTTATAACTTACTAGATAAACTAGAACATTCATAACTATATCTCTGTAGATCCGTTCCGCATCATTTTCAGAATGCGATACCTTGACCTTCTGGCGGTGAAGTCGAACACGACGCAAGTATAGGTGCTATAATCTATGATTAATTGTTCTTCTATCTTCGTCTATGTGACCTTGCAGATATGCCGAGTGCCGATTATGGTAGGCTCAAAATGAATTTTTGCGACCGTAATCAATACTTGGCACTTTCGATATTGATCCGAGTCGGAACTGAACCAAAAGATGTCTGATATGCAGCTTAGCGTCACGACTTCTTTTAAAAACCTTTTGTTAAAATAGCGGATCTAAGATTTGCGGTAGCGGCAGGCGTTTCATGCTGTGCAAAGTAAACGCAGACACTATAAAGATAAAATACAATGACACAGAGGTAATCTGATAGTAACATTTGCTAGGAACGGGTGAAGATCAATGAATCATGCGTGCACTTTATTGTCAAGTAGTCGAAGGAGTAAAGTGTAGGTGTCAGTAGATCTAGCCGTTCAATTCCAGGAACTTGACTAAAATCGGAAAGTTAAATAAGCAGAAAAAGAACGATTATATTGAATAATCCGTAGGACAAGCTGCAAGAACTGTAAAACATTTTGTCAACATTGAGACGCGCAAGCGAAATAAATGTCTATGTGCACTATTTGCAGCCCTGGGACGGAGTTTCATCGGTGAGCCTGAAATCCCGACGCGTATGATACGTTGTTGCTTTGCTTCAAGTAAATGTATCGAGAGCACCCTTTTCTTGAAACGCGATTAAACTATATATATATGTATATATGAAATTACGAATATAAAGTCGTCAATCTGCATATACTGTAAAAAAAAAAGGCGGAATTCAAAGTAATTAACTCCGATAGGCAAAAAAAATTTCATTCTACACAAATTCTAGCTAACCCTGGAGAAGTGACTTAAACCGGATGGAAATATCGCACACTAAAATGGGGTTTATGTATCAATATCAATCAAGAAAGGGTGGCACTGTTTTTTTTTCTTATGGAATCGAGCATGCTGACGTATGCATCTATTCTAAAAGCCATAACGAATCAACTAATTAACTATTGTTGCTGCTGTTCGACCTGTGTTTGTATAACTTAGTCTACCTACGTTTATTTCGTTGTCGTCGAAAAGTTTATGGTGAACTAACTAACTAACTTTTTCTTTTTTGCCAAATCAACTGACAAAACAATAACACGAAACGATACTCTGTCTCCTTGTTTCTCTCCTGCCGTCTTCACCATTTGCGTTGCTGTGGTGTACTGTTTTAAGAAGCTTTTTCGATCAGATGGAAATACGTCGGCTGTGCTTTACCGCAACGGGTCATAGGGAGCGCTAGCGCTAGCAACAGTGGCGCCATGATCACCACGCCACCATCCACGAAGAGCATATAGTTACGGTGCTATCTAGACCCATTTTTCTCTTTCTTCCCTCGTCTACTGATCCCTGTCCTGGCTATAGACTGCGGTTACCGGCAATGCCTGAATTGGCACTTGGTTTCCACGTTGGACGCCAGTTTGCCTGTACGTTCGCGCGGTCAGAGGTTAACTCGAAAAATCGTGTTAGATATTTTTGATACTTACCGTCCCTACGTTATTCATATGAATATATAATATATGTGCATACATTTTTTATCGGAGCATTTATCAAGAAAAGGAGCTGATATACGCATCACTTTTCGAATCTATACACGTATTTATAATTAGCAACGTCTAGAAGTACGATTTTGGCTGTTTGCTGCACCGAGAAGCCCATACGCTTGACTTCTATCGAACGATGAAAGGCTATCGCTGACCGACGATCCAAGGATTTGACACCCTGAAACTATATAAAGCAATATATCTCTATAATTGACATTACCTAAATAATATTCAGAATACAGTCGATTATAAGGGAAAGGTTATTGTACTTCTTGGATGATTAACTAGTTTGATATGGTGGTAGTTATATTCTTTCACATACGCAAGCGACGAACGTGCCGGATCTGGACCGTATGAATTACGTAGAAATTATAGAAATGATAATGTAGGCTAGCCATGTCCAGAAAAGACTGTAGCCAATCTGTCAAACTGTGGCTATTGGTAGATAACAGATCAGTAAGTTTTCTTAGTTGAATACATTCATGCAGATGGCTCAGTTTTTATAGTGAGGGGCCATAAAGTGTTCATCCACCTGACATAAGACACGTATCGGTAGAACGCCGGGGACGTACAAATCATGTTGTTTGGCCGCTTACTAAACCAGTAGAGCCGTACACGCATGGCTTGCGAATACTGTCATTTTCTTACATAAGTCTGAACATATTGCCCGAATTCAGGTGTTGATAATTCAAGACTGCCAAGTGGTTGAGATCGATCTTGAAAACGCGCTGCTCGGCAAAGTTTCATTCAATAAAATGATACGTGTCTGTTCTGTGTGGGAAAATACGACGCGATACGATTGAAAAAACGGGGTAGTGTGATGTTCTGTATGAAAACCTTCGCGGTCATTTGGAATTGATTTTTTGGCAACGATTACCTTCTCTTTTTTTTTTTTGTTTTCTTCTATTTTTCTAATACATGCGAAGTCTGTCGAACTCAATGCGACTGACTGCATAGAAGATAAATAATTTTTTCTGCAATTACGTTTACTCAGAATAGAGCAGGTATAATCACAGTATGTACTGCGCGATGGCAAACAAGAAACGCGGTACTATAACAACCTCCCGACCTGTCGCCCATCCATAATCTTCAATCAGACTTTTTTCAGCCGACTAACTACAACTAGACGAGCTACAACGAGAAAAATACCAACAAACAATTATCCCGTTTACTTGAATCATACAAATAATAATATCGTAAAATGTAAATGAAAAAAATGACTCTCAACAAATTACTATTATTATATGTATATATATATTAGTCAAGATTATGTTTTCGGGGAATGAAGTCAGTCTAATTAAATGCTAAGTTAAGAACTGAAGGCCGAGTAGAGTTCATTTGATGTTCCCTTCTTTTCTTTTGCTGTCAAGCTTCACAGCTTTCTATTTCGATCTAATTGCATAATTCGTTTCATTCTGAGGCGAAGGTTTCGACTTTTTTATGCTTGCCTCTTACCTCGCTTGGCAGAATGGACGAAGAGTTTTAAAAACTCTTCGTGTTTTACTTGCTGGTAACGGTGATACGTTAACGTACTCGGCTCTCGTTGGTTACAGAGATGTCATCATGAAGTTATAAAATAAGACTGAAGTAAAACCACATTGATGGTTCGCATCAGTGGTGTGTACATATATATATGGACGAGGTTGAAGACTGAGAATTCGTCAGATCGGCTAATCTGAGATACGAAATCGTCCATAAGGTACATTTAATTTAAAGTTCTGTTGCTATTTGGCCACATTTCGTATGACAGCCACGTCGTCTCAAGGGAAAGAAGGGGCAACTGTGACGTAATTCGTGAATCAGTACTGAAGACATTTTACGGCTGTGATTAACAGCCAAATACGCAGGATCACAAGAAAAAAAAAGTTGTAAATGATAACTGGTCTCACGTTAATATATTATGCAGAGGAAAGGATAACATGATGAGATGTTTTTGGTAAGCCCAAACAAATGAAGTCGAATAAAATAATAACGTAATGCTTCTGGGTGGAACAGGTGGTGACGGTAGCTACAGGAACACTGATTCTGACCACATAGCATTTTCGAAATTCCATGCTTTAGGACACTTATTGCCTTACAGGATCAAACTTCAGGGTCGACATCGTCTGGGTGGTTAGCGCGCATGAGTTTGGGGGTCTCGCCCTGATATCTATAGCTAACAAGCATAAGGCAAAAATTATGATTAGATATTAACAGTCAGAAAGGTATAGGGTGAAGGGAAAGCAACGAAAGTAGAGGAATACTATCAAGTTTATGAACTCTTTGTGTAGTTGTCAAGATGTTTTATGGGTAATTTGGACAAATTCTAGATAGGTCCAACGAAACCCACTCTGGTTAAACTCCAAGTAGGGCTTGGACATAAATTGATGCCGCAAATCTAAGTAAGTAAGCGGATTTGTTCATACAAAACAACTGTAGGGTTAAAAAAAGCTCGACAATTACAAAATTGCACATCCCGACTATTTGTGCTAGGGTAGGACCTTCTATAAATGGTTGGATGTTACAGATAGGGTAGATTCCCTCATAAAACCAGACAAATCGACAACAGTTTTACTTAAGTTATGTTTAACTTCAAGGAATATATAGTACATTAACCCTGGACGCAAAACGGCAAATCGTACACAGCCTCAACAGCCACAAAAGTGGAGTTTTACCTGCTGGAATACAGATCTAGCGTTTACATTTAGGTCTGAGGAATCCTTACTAATCTGTAATCGGTTTGTGATCAATATTGGGGACAAACTGTATTATGCATTTAAATTTTATTTGAGATATTCAATCAAAGCATACGTTCCCGAATCGTGCGACCTATGACGTGATGGAAACGAGAAAAAGTTATCAGGAAAATCGCCTGCCATTCACCAACAAATGCCATAGACTTTGGCACTCGTTTATATTTTTTTTTCGTATCATTTGTGATGGCTCTGCGTCTTCTCTATTATGTGTACATGCTTTTTGATAGACACAAATGCAAAATGAACTAAAAGGAAAAAGGGGGCGCCCCATTGATTTTCCACCCATTTCCCTCCACAGCACAGAACTGTGCTTGCGGCTGACGGCTGACACGTTCATTTTAACGTTGTATGGCTGCATAGCAGGATGGGGTAGTGACGACGTGCTAGTGGATATGCATGCATACGTGCAACCGGCCAAAGAGGGGTCACTCAATCTATGGTCAGTTTGTGAGCAATACATATATATAGTATCTTCCATTCTTATTCATCATAGCGCAGTGATGCAGTCTTCAATTCTGTTAGTATATCTATACTGCTACAGCTCATGGTGATCAAACAAATAGGCAGGAAATATTTAGCCCGAAAATAATATAATAGTATTGATCTTTGATTGACAGATCTTTATACACTGTCAAATGTATTTTTGCTAGTAATGAAAAGGAGCGCTCGTAGAGAAACAGGTGATTTAGATTCATGCACGAAAGCTCGAATCGTTGGTATTATGTTCTCGATGACGCTAATCAGCGTGTAAAATTCCCGCCATAGATTATTTTTAGGAACATTCCTCTGTGGAACGCCTGTGAGACAGGCTCATTGGTCGGCTAGGCGAGTTGCTGAATCGTTCATTTAGAAGCAGACGCTCGCTCGCTACCAGCTTAACCTAAACTAACTAATTATAGCATAGCAATTAGTTTAACGTTACTAATGGAGCTTGCAGCTCCGTTGATTGTATCTTTGGCGGGAGCGTTATCTTACGAGAAAGGCAACCTCACTGCCTGCTACAGGGAAAACTTGAACAGATCATATCGTCCGAAGCGTAAATGAGTATTAGGGTACACAGAGCAATAGAGGAGGTCGGCCTGACGTTACCTATGCTAATGCCGTTAATGATCATTCAGTAAAGTAGATGGATCTTGTCAAATTATTTGTAAACAATATAGTAAAGCCGTCCATTCAATATCAGCTAGTAGCGGGCAGACAAGTCGAACTTCCTACATGACAGCTTCTCAAACTAATATTTTAATCATTATTATATAGCAATAGCAACTTGCTACAGAAATAGCACTAGATTGATCATCACGATAGTTCGGACATGTGCATAGACAAGTCTTTTTCTACGAGAGAATTTTTTCTACGCAAACTATTTGTTATATATCTATATATATTGATCATATTTGATATATACCTAAGGTAAGCATCAGCACTCTTAAACATATCATCCATGACCATATATAATCGACCAAATTAGCAGCGTTTCTTACTTTATTTCATACAGGGCTCTACATAAAGGTCAGAATATCGGTTACTAGTAGAGATTACCATTCCAAGTTCCAATATAGTTCTACATGCGACTACGAATAGACCTCTTTCAACCCTGTTTCAGGCGCAACTAATAATTAAATTATGTTGAAGAATAACTTACTTGAGCTAGCACTTTTTATTACTACCCTGCCCATTGTGATGTGGTTTTGACCTTTTTTTTCTCTTTTTATCTTTAGTTTCGCTGTTCATCTCTCATTCAATTCTCCATCAGATTGTTGAATAAGTTGTAGGTCGAGCCGGGCAAGTTTCGCAGGTGTACTGTTGGAAATATTGATTTACGCGTTAACTAAAGTATGCATCAACTTATGCATGTAAGCGTATATCCATGTGTAAAGTGACTTGTGGTAAGGTTAGTCCCACTTATATGTTCTTCGTGCTCGTGAACAACAATTCTCATGTTCATCTCCTTATCACTACGCAAGAAAAATCGGCGTAAGGGTGCCTTTCTATTGGGAGTGTGTACATTGCCCATCACAAACCAAGCACGTTTTCCTTCGTTCGATTCTGGTCGATCTTCTTGCGTCTTCTATCCGCCAATGAAGACCCGAGACGATCACGCATGCGGCTTCGCCGCTTAGTGCCTATAGTACGTACGATGTGTAAAGGACCGTCTTCTCCGTCTTTGCTGCTCTTGGCCACGCTTGCACGTAAGAATGTGTCGGAGTGTTTGCCAAGTGTAGTGTAGTGCAGTGGGAGGCGAGCCCAAGAAAGCGAGCGTTGGCAGCAGGGGGCGGTTGTCTTCTTGGTCCGCTAAAGTATGTAGGAGGTGAGCGAACAGCGGCAGCAGCCCGACCAGAATTTCCTCAAAAGAGATCATCTCTTTCGATGACTCAGAGGGCGTTCCACGCCAAACTCCTTCTCCTCGACATATATATATATATATATATATACAGACACACACGTATGTATATATACGTATGTGTCAATATATATATATATATCTAGACAGGCACACCGTTCCCCTTTACACGGTCGGTCGCGTCCTAAGTCGAGCCTTGAAAGGCCTAAAGGCCTTGGACACAGACGCAAATATATGTATGTTGCTTTGAGAAACAAGAAAGAAACTTCAGTTTCGACCGGTAGTAACTGGCAAATACAAACAGTGGAGGCGGTAGATCACTAGGTGATTTTGTTAAAGACCCACAAGGAAACCCCAGCCGTAACCCAAACGACAGTGCCAATGCTTTCTCTGAATTGTTGACCTGTGCCACGCCCCTATCCCAAATCCCGAATACCTTTACTTTTACGCCCTCAACGAAACCCAGCACTCAAGTACATACTCATATAGATATAAATGCATCTCAACCCTGTGTCATATTTTTCAGACAGAAACAGGCTATTAGTGCACCTTGTCTGACATGATTCGAATGCATAACGTAAAGAAAACGTGTGCGTTTGTCAATGTAGAGTCTTAAAAATGTGTACAGCTGGCGTTTTTCCTCGTTAGGCTTACATTGAAAAGACCCACATTCACTAGGAAGCCGATTTATCTAGAAAAGCGTAATTTGTCCTAATTGCAGACAGCAACCGAATGCTACTGTTATTGATCGTATTACTTGTGGGTCTTTTATTTTAGTGGTCTTGAAAAGCATGTGACTTTGGGGCGCTTGTTGGGTCAGTTTTCACTGGCGGAAACACTTAGTAATTCAACAATGTGTCTACAGAAGCGAGAAAGGACAATCTTGCTATTTTGTAATAATATAGTTCCATATGAAACAGACGCAATTAATGGGAATGTTTGCTTTTTCTCACCGAGATTAAATTTGTTAAAAGCTCACATTTTCCAACAGTGAACCTTTCGCTGTCCTATAGTAGAATTTTTTTAGATAACACGGTAGAAATTGATCCATCAGTTAACGTTTTAGTTATGCGAAAATGTGTCAGTAATAATTTTATAATACCTATACCATAACCTATATAATATATAATTGTTATACCATAACCGTCATTTTATAGTTTGTGTCAATTTTTGGTAAATAGGCGGTGATACATTTTCGAAGGTTAAAGCGCTTCGGTGAAGCCGTGACAAACGAGGGTGAAGGAGCGCAACCCCAAAGGCTTATTATTGGAGCTGACCAGTACCACTATAGTGAGGAGCTCAAATCTCAATTCTCTCGAAATCTCTTTCATCCTCACGTCTCTTTATAACCCGCGGCTACGAACTGATTCATGGGTCCGTCTCATTTTCTGAGAAGAGCAAATACTTGATCATGAAATGAGATATGAAGCCCATTACGGATCCTCTATGATTCGTCCGGAATTGCTTCTTTCAAATTCTTTTTCAGACGGAAATAACGTCGGTCGTGTAGGATGACCCTTTGCTTTGACGTCGAATCGTCATTTCGATATAATTACGTTTATGTTCTCTGTGTATGTGTACATAGTTTAGTTCGTTTTCTGTGTAACGGGTCTGAAACCTTTGTTAGTAGCTTTACGCCCCATACAGAGGTACGGTACCGGTAGCGCTTAAAACGCATTTAGCCTTTTGCGTGAAACCGTCACGGTGACCTGTTTATCGATAGAAGCATATTGTGTCGGGAAAGCGTGCTGAATAGGATGTTCTGGATAATCTAACATGGTAACATGCTTAAGGTGAAGCGATCCTAACCTTCCGCCCTCTAGTAGTCAGTCATTAAAGAAATAATTGCACCGCTAACATGTACAGGCGGTTAACAACCATGCACTTCTGAACTGAAGAATACGGGCCGTAATGAAGTAAATCTATACGCGTCACTTACCCTAAAACAGCAAATGAAATAGACTTTTCGGTACGATATGGACGAAAAAACCCACCTGTGGTAGTTGGAGATAATTTTTATTTTTTAAACATTTTACTACAGATTGTTCTTATTTTGATGATTAATGAGCAAATGTTATGTCGGTTAAAACTATCGCTCAACAACGATCCTCTTCCGATAAAAATAAGAGGATGCTTATAAATAGTCCACATATCATTATTATTAGCTAGCTAATTAGAATTGTATAAATCTAGGTGACGGTTGCACTAATCCTAAATTTAAATGCTATTCGACTATACAGTCCTTAATATTATACGTTCGTTGCAAGGCTCTATGTAAGCTTCTAACAGAGCCTCTAGCTCAAAGACGTCCTGTCCTACCGTACTCTCCTTCACTAACTAACCAATCGTCTTACTCTACCCAGATTTTATTAAGGTAATTATTATGGTCGTAACAGCAGCGTCTTTGGTTCGTATTGTTGCGAAATCCAGGGAGTTCTGCCTAACAGAAGCATATCTGGCGTAGCTTTGCCATCTGTACGTCCCCTTGTTCCGACGCGCAGGTCCACCTTTCTTCTTTCTAAGCTATTACTCGGGGGCGACACCATTGGCCGCCAATCAGGCCAATCGGAGACACGCTAGTTCAAGCCGACTTCGAATCCTCTTCCTATTCGCAGATCAGTACCAATTATCATCATCATGATCAAATAACTGCTTACATCTCCACTTTCCCAGTTACCATTTGACCTGTGAGAAGTCTATAGATAGAAGGAACGAGGCAGTACTTGAGGATACTGATATGTAGCTTGAGTCCGACTGTCGGACCCCTTTGGCCCCTTCTAAGTTAAAGCAAGCGGCTAAAGCTGCAGTGGACTCCTTATCTTACCCCGTGGGGCTTAGTGTCTAGGCAGCCTTCACACCACTATTCGGACCCTTCCAGGCGTAAGTACTCCTTCAGCCCTGGGGCGTTTGCTCCACTGTACTGGTACTATTGCCCTTTCCAGATTCGACGTCACCTGCTATGCACGTAGCTTGGTGTGCTATGACGAGGCACGGCTCGCCTTGTAAGCAAGTTACCATAGAAATACCAACGGTACCGGTTGCAATGGCTTCGGCACTCGTAACTGCGGAACCTTAGCAGCCTTTCTAAGTAAGCATCTAGTCACTGGCTTGCAAAAAATAAAATAGCACAAAATACATCTAGCTAACGCGATTGCGAATTCTAGCGTTCGGTCAAGGTACCCGAACGCCGTGCAGCATCGTCATATCTGAGCAATGCATTGTTGGTCTACTGCTACATTCCCTATCTCAGTAAAGACTAACGCGACCCAAAACCCAACTACCTTTTTCCACTACCTCATACCCCCAAATACCAGACACCCCAAGAAAGAAACGACTAAGAACTGAGAAACGGACGAGGACTACGCCTGTCGACACTATAGAAATCCGATAGACGAGTGTAGACACACTTCGTGTGCGTTGTGAGTTTGCGTCTCCCTCTGTCTGTACGTAAAACAGCAAACGGAGCCTACGAATAAAAGAAACTGCACGAAGCTTTAGGAACTTCTCATCTCCTTCAGCAAGTAGGTTCTGCTGTTGGACGAAGGAGGATCTACGAGGTAGAGAGCAGAAGGAAAAACAGGGAAATGGTCGTATCCGAACGAAAACGAAATTGATGACTGGGTATGATTGAAGAGGAACACATCCGCCAGCGGCGACAAAAAAAAACTACTGTCTAGTCGGATTAACTGAAAACCAAGCCTGCTCATATATGTGCATGGGTGTATGTATATCAATGTCTCTACAAGCGTGTGTGCCTGGGCATCTGGGTTTTCCGCTGAGCATGGGGGATACAATTGACAGTTGCAATAAAAACTGCATGCGTATCATTCTGCCATTCTTCAACGTGGGATGTTTGTTCAAAAAATTAGCAACTTTAGGCTGGGTGTGGAAAATGCATAGACCAAGAGTGTTGTCAGCCCTTACAGAGTCTTGCGAATCTGCTGTTATAAACTGCGAGTACCGATGTTGAGTAATAAAGCTAGCGCTTGTCTATCTTCTCTGACAATCACAGAATATAGTTAACATACACCGTTGAATAACGTTAACGTGGTTAGTTCATCCAAGAATCAGAAACGTTCATGACTAGGAATGAAGCACCAACGACTTCTAGAATTTCTGTAATGAAGAGGTATACTAAGAGAGGTTTTTCCTAAGCCCAAAAATAGTCACCATTTGAACCGCAGCGTGCCCATACGTTAAGTAAAACACGTATCAAGCATTTTGACCTATTCGATACTTCCGAACAACGCATGTATAAACACCTAAATTCACACTAAACATAATTATCTACTCAGGAGTAGCTTTGGGCTGATAATGAATAGACTGATGCACCTATTCAAGTTCAAATTAATTTCGTATTGTAAGTATAATTATTATACATTACTTATATGTACAGGGCATTGAAGTGTGCATGCAGAATGTGTTTGAAAATTTAGAAACGTTTCAAAGTGTCTCATGGCCAAATATCGTTTGAGTCTTTCATTTGACCCCATTCTGAAAACGTAGCATCTATCATGCGACGCTGTGAATCGTTGAGTTTGCGGATGCCTCCCAAAAGGTTTTCTCTCTGTGGCCTACAACGATAGTTCGCGCAACATGAAGAACATACGCTTTCCGTCGCATCGACTGACGACCGCGCTGTCGGCACCTTTAAGCAAGGTGAGGCGCCTGCGGTTATGTGGGTACCAGGATATTATTAGCCGTTGCGGTTTAACTCACTGATGTGTACGTTGTGGGAAGTTAATTCGATTTAAGTTACCTCACCAATGCCGTAGTAGACTAGCGGACTAACGACGAGTGGCCGGGCAATTTTCGTTACTTTCTTTATCGTTACATGTGTGGGTCTTGCATGGTTTGTGTGGGCTTGTAGATATCTACAACATGTTAATAAGGTACCTTGTGCATGCCCAGTGATTCGCTTATAGCGAATAGCAAAAAGACAACCCGTTACCCTAAACTTCACTATTCTAATAGCGCTCTGTATATTTGAACGAAATCACTCTATAAGATACATGTAAGCTCAAGGATACCAGTATTTTTTCCGTTTTAGCGAAGCCTAGCGATCCTATTCAGTTATGACTGTGAAAGTAGAAAGGTCAACAATGGCTATCTGGATATGATTTTAACATAAAGGGTTTTCTCATTCAATTAGTAAGGCTACCAGTGCGGCAAACCAACGCACTGGAATTTTCTGATGAGGTCGTTCTTTTTAATACGGAGGAACGCGAAGCAATAACCCTGATTATTGTATTGTTGTATAGTTCTTGCTTTTCATACTGTCGATGGTTACGATGTCTTGTATCGTATACGTTTGCCACAGATTAAACTTTCTGACTCAATAAGGTATCGTAAATGAACTATTTATACGCACATAACGTACAATTATGTACAAGAGATGATTAGTGAAGATGGAACGGGATAACGTGCCTATTTATGTCTAGGCGTTGTTGATCGAAGGCACGCTGTTTAACGGCAAATCTCTATCTCTTGAACCACGAGACGTATCGTTGTGAGAAAAACTGACAATCTAAGTTAAGTACTGATAAAAGTTAACAATTTCTGACGTCTTTTCTTTTTGAGGTCTGATACTACTGTTCTGTCACATACGTGCTACTATATAGAGCTCTTACTCTTCGGAAAAAATTATCAACTCGATGTACAAACAGCTCACTCGAGACTAATTCTATGCATTATTATTATTCTACCCATTAGTGATTTCATGCTTGTGAGAGTCTCCCGGTGAGTTTCCCACTAACACAAAAGTCTGCTGGTAGCTCGATATACTGATAACAGAACAAAAGGCCCATATATGATACATCTGAAGCGGCCGACGTACGTTTCGCTTTGAGGCTCATCTCTCATGTTAGCCTTCTTTGACAGGAACAGCAACAACCCAATCAACAGTTGTGAACTAAATAGTTCATATCGCCCCTTTCATCTCTATTTGATTAACACCAAAAGACACAATTGCGAGATTTTGTGTAGACGCTATCTAAGGGGTTGCCTCAACGACGAATACATTCCGGCCACTATAACCCGCATCCTATTCAGCCGTCATCTTGATTGAGTAAAGCTGTCGGGATCTTGGCCCGCGCCTCATCTGCCGCTCAACAACTGTCAGGGATGCATGTTGTCTGGCAAGTTTTATTTCTCCTGTCGTGAACGAAGAGCTCAGAAACACAAATTTAAAGTGTATATATATATATACTGGGTACTCTGAATTATGAAAAATAGCCAGCATAAGATTTACGCAGAAGATATGACGTCTTTGCTTGAAAAAGTCTTTGCTTGAAGAAGTCAAGTGAGACATTTATTCTCTACTTATGAAATTGAATGGGCAAAAGAACCATTAAGCTGTCCATCTAGCTCTTAATGCTCGAATGTTTTAGCATTGAAACATCGTCATTTATAATGAAGCCGAAATAATGGCCGATTTCTATTGAAATTGAAAGAAAATGTCCTCAAGTATATATCTAAGCTAGAATTCAAACCATACGTTGAACTGTGCCTACTTGGTTCTACTTATCAGCCTGTTGTAGATTGACTTTGTTTTTATGTACCTGGTCATACCTCATCAACTTGAATATTTCAGGATTAACCATTATATTGGATCAGTTACGAAGGTTCTGCGCGTGCTTTCTATTTTAATCAAACTATGTCATTTTCACGAAAATCTGTATCAAGCGTTGTGATATTTTCAGCTGGCTCGGTGGCTTTGGACGCTCGTTTCGTTTGTCTTTGTTTCTTCTTTGGTCGAATTCGTCTCCTCACAACTCGATTGCAATAGAATGATATGCACTTCATCGTGTTTCTAAGGTTTCCGAGGCCGACCATATACTCCAAATGCGTCAACCGTGTTGCACTTGCTTGTTTTTCCCATTTCCTTTTCTCCTTATGCATTGATTCTTTCTTTTCTCGGGGTAAGAAGATAGTCTACTTTTTCTTACCAATTCTTGCACATCTAAACACAATGCGCTTGATCTCTCGACAAGCCAAATCTCTCTACCAACCTCTCGCGCTGGAACAACTTTGATTGCAAATTTCGAACCGCCGATTTAGGTAACTCCGGGGAGGCGAGTGGCAACGAAAATGGCGCAGTCGCCTGCAGCAGACGATCACTCGATCCTGCAGTAGTAGTAGCAGCAGTAGTTGTTCCAATAGCAGCAGCAGCAGCAGCGAAATGGTGCTTCGATCTGAAAAACGACCTCGGAGCCTCTCGACACTACCTCCGAACCGACCGTCAGGCCCCTCAGCTCTTCTGTATTGCATCTCAACCAACATAGGCACGCATGCATGCACGCATGCATACACAGAAAAAGCTAAGGCAAAAAACAGCTACCAGGAATGAAAAGACTTTTTCGACCAAACAGCTACAGACTACTACTACAATCGTGAGGTGCTGCCGCCGCCACAGCCGTCTACTCCACTTTACTCTGACACCGGTCCCGGAGCACTGAGACCCTCGCTTTTTCCCAGCGTTCCCCTGTCCGGCTAAAACCGATCTCTTCCGTAAGGAACTACAGACCCGCCCGCTGAGTCCTCAGTTCGGGCTGCAGTAGCAACGATCGAAGCGAGGAGGCGCACAGAACGAACCGCTTCACATTTACGAATCGCGCAAAGCGGGATCTTGCTAGTGCTGCTGCCGATGTTTTTGCCCCGAGCGATGTCGGCAAACCGAAGATCCCCATTTGTGACGACGGTGAGCAGCACTGACGGTTTCGTCGTTCGTTCAAGCGAGATTGGGCCCAGAGGTGCCCGGAGCCAGCGTTCAGCCGCCAAAAGGTTCTTGTGTTACCGCATCCTACCCCATCGAATATGTGGAAATATACAGTCCCGCTGGCACTACCGCTTTCTTTTACTCGTCCTGCTCTTCCCTTTGTAGGTCGTTCTGTGCCACTGCCTCCACTGTTCCTCTTGCCTCCTTCTCCCTTGTTCCCCTGTTCCCTTCAGAAGGCTCCGTCTGGTCCTATCTCTTCCCAGTGCTTTTTTCATCTTAGGAAATGCTAACAAATAGAGGGAGCGGTACATCCGTTTACCAGGCAACGCAGGCTTTGGGGGGGCTGAATGAGAGCGCGGACCAGAGCCAGATAGGGCAAAATAGGGAACAGGGTCTATTGCATCTGCATACTCTATTTCGACTAGAACAGACATGGGTTTATGTAGGACGTCGTATGGGCTTGGCTATCAGTGTTACTTGCCCTTTTCTCCTTACCTTGAACGCCCAGCCTTCCTCACTTCGGGAGAGACGACAACACAAACAACCATCGCCTGACTGGAACGCCGCGTCTGGTCGATGCTCTATATCTAGTAGAGTTTAGACATTGGCTAAAATAGCAATACAGATTGCGTACTGGCTAAGGGTCTCTTAGGAGTTGCTTCATAATTGAAAGCAGCATAAAAGCTAAACAGTACGATTTCTCTGATTTCATTTAATCTGTAATGGCTTTCCTTAACCTTTCGTCAGAGGTTGCGATAGTAAAGGTTCAGTTAAGGTTTAATCATTAAAACGCTTTACTTGATCTAAACAACATCATTACAGCCTTGAGTCAGTATCGAATACGAGCAACAGGCTCATGTTGTATGCAGGTCGGTACGTCATCAACGATTCAGTCAATACGAGTCGTCTCGTTAACGCTATGTAACCTATACCACAAAATATAGAATTGCAATCAAACTCTAAATCTCGATCCGTTCGATTCCTGCGACGAGAATCATTGCCTAGAAATTCAATATTCCACCCTGGCTACTAAGTAGTAAGGAACCGGCATCATTTTTGTTAATTGGCAAATAAATTTTCCACACCGTCTCGTTTTTAAACATAATAGACATACCATAATTCATAAATGACATACTACTAAATACGAGATGTAAAACTAAAACGGCAACCCATATACAAATGCATTATCCGGTTCTGAAGTGCTATGTTATTAGTCCTTCCATCCCTTCGCATTTTAGGTGTCTCTAGGAATACAAATAAGTTGGAACTAGATAACTGCACTCAATTATGGGACTACCACGATGAGCTCAATGATGTTCCAAACGTACTGTCTTTTCCCGAAGACGTGAAGTTATATGGGCCATTCAAACTATTGTATTTCTAATACAATACACCAGGCTAGGAATATGTTCTGTGTATATATCGGATTATGTTTAACATTGGATTTAATAATTCTGAGTACAGAAAATAAAAGCGTAAGCAAGTTACGCCTACATCGTTGTTACGGCAACCCCTTTTGTAAAGCTTTGATGAAACAGCACATGATTGTTCCCATTTAAGAAAGTGTGACCCTCAGGTAAATAGGCACCCTTTTTACTGCTACCTATGACAGTAAATAGCTGTCCAGGCTCAGCGCCGCGTGGTGCGTGAACGTACATCGGACAAAGGTACACTCAGCGAATCACAACGCAATTGAATGTCAATCAAGTTATTTTTCCTCGCTCGGCCAGTATGGCATTCTAACCTGTGCAGCGTCTATGAAATGTACGTCATGTACGCCTCCACACTTCATAGCGAATCGTTCTGTAGCGTTAGTCAATCGTTGCCGGGGGCTATATGTTCTCTCTATGTAGTTCAATAGAAGGATTGTCCTTTTTTCGTGTATGGTTGTGCTCTCGCTTGATACGCGATTGCCCTAGAAAATTTCATTCTCATCGCTCGATTGAAAGCGACAAGCTTAACCGAAGGCGTCTGCCAAGCAGTTGGCCGGCATTGTTGTGTGTTTGTCGAAGTAAGCCCAGCCTATTCCGCTTAGGGTTCGTTTTGTACCTTTATTTGGCCGCTTCAAGCAGCTCAGCAGGACCAGTTTGGTTTTGAGCGGGTAGGTACGTTGGCCGAAAGAACCCTCAACAGGGGCATCGAATGTATGAAGATAGAGGTTCTTTTTAGCAAAATACCTCTTTTCGGTCCCGTTAGTCCCAGAAGAACGCTGAACCGCTCCACTTCTATCTTTCTCCGTTTGCTTGAGCTGCTAGTTTACCACCCCACCGGTTACTGACAATGGGTTCCCGATTCTCCTTCTTTTTCGGTAGCTGCTGCAGCTGCTTAGAAAACAGACGTGGACCTCTGCGAAAAGGCAAAGAGAGCTAGGAAACGTAAAACGAACCGCGATCGTTATGTCGTCTTTCTCCATGGCTGCACCGTACTAAAATAGACCAAAATAGCTCTTCCCCCTCTTGGACCCATCTCTGTTAACCCCCTTCATTTTCTCACGCAAAGCTTTACCGTTTGTCCAATGTCCCAAAACGTTCTACAACTCGCAGTTGGCAGCTGCACTTTCCTGCCCCCCGATCCTTTGACGAAGCAAGCCATGGCGCGCCTTGGTTCGACCCAACTAAGGCTTCTTCGGATCCAACGAAATGACAACGAGGCAATTTCAATTTTTGTATCATATCCCCACCACCCGCTATCATCATCTGTCTTCTCCCGTACAATCCACCTTTCCAATGGCGCCATCATCTTTGACTACGGAGGTAAAGGCCAGACGATATAAGGGGAGAGCGCCACAAAGGCCTCCTGCATGGCTTCGAATTGTGTAGGGGCAAACCGTAAAGCGCACGCTATCTAGAGCCAGTACTACTAATGTGAGTCGCGCTTAAACTCATATCTGGATTCCAATCTTATAAAGGTCTCGTATCCTGCAGAGCTGAAGCATACGCATGATGTGGTTTCGTGTGAATAAGACATCGTATTTACGTTAAGCTTAGGTATATCTACAAGAAAACAATTTACAAGTATAATTGTCCGCATCTGAAGAAAATTGTTTATAAAGTGAGCATATGCAAGAAGGAAAAATTATTAACTTTCAGAGTTGTGTAAGTTAACCAAGCCTGACAGTAAAGTATTCTAAAAATTTGTTCTCTCTTGGTGTCCTTACCTTAGCATTAAATCACAAAAAACCATGCATACGAAAATGTCTCAAGCACCGCAGCGCCTCTACTAGTTGTCAAGGTAAAGGCTGAAGCCAATTGGACGTACTGATTCTATTTAGTCTTTTAAATTTTATTTTTTAAGCCGTGCTATACTATTATGTATATAATACCCATCTACGGTTCAGGGAGGATTATGGGATCAAAATAGGATAGATTCAGTAATAACGTTTCGAAAGCTGCCATCTGTAACGGATAGCACATGTTTTCCCTCATTCAGCTAATCTCTATCCGGAACCGTCCCTGGTATTGCCACCACTACCATGGCTTCCTCTAGTGCCGTCCTTCTCCCCTTGAAGACGCGTGTTAAAGACGAGAAGATGGTCCAGTGAAGCCGGCTGAAACAGCATTAAATGCTTTGCCTACGATTCTCCATACCTTTGCTTCTTTCTTTCGCCTTCCTTTCCCGTTTTCTCTCCCTCAATTCTTGAGATTTGAAAAATTCGCCGAAATTTGCCTTAGGTATATTCGCTTTCCCGCACCCCACCCAGCCTCTCATCGCCCGCAGAATCAGGTTGACTTGTTCATTGCAGTAACAGGGCTGGCTCGACTTAGGGAGCACACGAAATGATTCTTATGCTGGCCCCAAGGCTCACTGGCACAGTCTGAAGTGTGGGTTGATCCAGAGGTTGGAATTTTTGGGTTGGTAGCGGGGTGGCAAAACGGGGCACAGTACATAAAGTGATTTAGATAGCATACCCTCGGGTCATCGCAGCGGTAACAGTTGCGGATACGAGGGAAGGCAAAGGAGAGGTCGTAGCCTCCAAAGAACATGTTTCGTTCAGATAACGACGGACTTTTCGCCTGTGTAGTACCTACCTTAATGGCACTGCGACTCTGCGTTGACTTCTTGACAAGGATTCGAAAGGTTGAATTGTTGTTAATTCATCTGCGTGTCCTATCGTTTCATGTGGATATGCAGTAAATGCATTTATAGTTTAAGGAAAAAATAGTAGGGTTCGCAATTGTTCCCCAAACTCTCATTGTGTCCCACTATAAGTCGGCACGATGGATCACATACGGGGCAAGAGCTGACTTTAAACAGGGAATGAAAGCATGAAAATGCCGTGGATTTCGAGAGTTTCGGGACTACTCCAATTGCTAGACTAGTAAATTTGGAGTATTAACCTGTTCAGCTATTCTGAAAACTGACAATAATTCAGGAATAAATGATTTCTTATCTCGCGATTGGATCGCATTAATTAATTGGTTGATTGCTAGAAGAGAATAGATGCACAGCAAATTTCTGTTATATTTTCTCTAAAGAGCGTGTATTTGCTCTACCGCTTCCAGCTCCTGCGGACAGGTGCAAAAAGCGACGCCGGAGGGTTGAAACCACAAGATCTCTGATTTTCAGGCCACAGAGTGCATAACAGTTGATGCGGTATTGTAGATCTAACAATGAAGTCATGATTATTCTGTCTTGAGGCCTTCTACAAGTAGCCACACAGATTAGTTTGCCGTAATATCAGGATATGCAATTTAAGTTAGTCCTTGAGAGTTATTTACTAGTGGGTCTTTCCAGCTTCGACGTAACACCTGTACTTCTTGTTGGTACGCTTTTAGGTCTTGGAAACAATGCAAATCATCTGGGCCGTTGACATTAGCTCGGGGGATCAAGAACCGAGTTCTGCTGAAGACGCATTGACATGCACGCTTATTCTACGTGGTCTACCTGCTGTCCTATTGCTACCTTCAAAAGATTTGACTTCAAGCTCATTGGAAGATTTTAGTGAGCACAGTAGATTTTCGTCAGCAGTTTGCCTGGTGCCCCTCATCGAGCTTCCATTGCCACTCCAGTATATTTTCCGCGCTGACATTGATACTAAAAGCGTATTGTTGCACGTGCGGGATACCGAACGCCCCAAGTAAGACAGGTACACAGAATTTACTGAGTTGCGAGAATAAAACTACAGCATCTGTACACAAATTTGCTAGCAGCATTGCGAACAATCACCATTCGTCCTTAAAGTAGGTCTTGTATATAGAGATGTAGAGATAATCTGGCAACTCGAATTAAGGTTTCCTTTGGTACCGCTTTGTTTCATATTTACATGCACAGTTATACTAGGTTCTTAATCAAGTGTCCGCAGCACATTTTAGTGTTCTGGGTAACCCAGTGACCAGTATGTCGTTACGCTACGGACCGGTCGATGACTACCAAAAAACGAGCAAAACTCCCGGAAAAAAAGCTGAACAATTTTACGTTTAATGAACCGACAAGAATTTCACTTTTTAAAGATTGCAAACGCTTACCTACGTTGATATCACGGCAGGGAGCACTAGAGAAGCCAGACAGTCGAGAAGTCAGTCGTACAAAATGATTAGCTTCTACTTGGCATGATCGTACTACTACACAGATTCAATACTCAGGGACAAGTCCAGACGGACGAAAGCATTAAATGGAGGTTGTAATGTACTCCATCTGATGGTATGTACTAAACAAAATTTACGTAATGTAAAATATACTCGGTCTAAATACTCAATTAAGAATATGTAAACTCTCATGAAGAACTAACATGAAATAGTCTGTTGAAGTTCCCCTTCATCATGATGCTCTACTCAATTGTTGAACTGTTTGAAGTTGAGCCTTTTATACAAGCATCACCTGCAGGTTGCACCTGCCTCAAAGGCAACGTGCGTCTCGTCGACATGACATTACTCGCGTTACACATGAGGAGCGGACCTCCGATTCGGCCGTCTGCCCTTCTATGCAGCGTATCCTCGTCCCTAATCACCACTACGCGCAGTTCCGTTAAAAATTCTTAGTAATTTTGGCCGCAGGCCTTGTCTCAAAGAGGGCTGGACAAGTCATCAGCTTGCAGAAGGGGGTCGCGGACTTCAAAATGCCAGGTTCTCTCCCACTTTCCCTGTGGCCCTGAAGCTGTGCAAGTAACAACGATAGCTTAGCCAGTCGCGTTTAGTCGCTACCGGGACCCAACCTCGTTGATTGCACTTGTTGTTAATTAATCAATTTACTGCGTAATTATGCCTGCCGTAGGATGAAAGACGGTTGAAAGATGAGTGTAAAGGGGAGGCGAAACCCAAAAGGGAAAGAGTCGCAAAAAGAGAGATGGGGCGATGACAGGGTTGTGCTGTCATCTTCTAATTTCGGATGAGTCAGGTTCCACCTCAGGACTTTCAGAATAAGGGTTGTGCAACATGCGTTCCATTTCTGCAGCGCGTCATCAACTGTTTCAACAAACGCAGCTTCATGGGTCCACGGTGCCTGGCGATGTAATGTAGATCAATTTAAAAAAAACATCAGCTGACTTAAGAGGTGAAACGACAATTGAGTGATTACCTCCTTTTGTCCGACCTCCTGCTATTCATGATTATATCATAATATATACAAACATGTTTTTCTGACCTGTGCTGGACTAAAGTTTCCCATATTGTTAAATGACGCCTGGACATGGTGGAGGCGAGAAGCTTTTTCAAAGAAGGATGACGATATAGTCCACGTTGATCGTTCCCTAGGGATCGACTGTCATAGGTGAGGAGAAGACCTTCGATATGCCACTGCTAACGGGGCGCTATCATCACAGTATTCATATTTTACATAGCCATATAGCCATATAGCCATATTTTACAGCGGGTGCTAAATGCGCGATCATACTAAAACGTATTGAAATACCTGTGCCCAGTCGGTATTAATCTGTCTCATCGCAAATGACATTCGACGAGCGTAAATAGTTGCATTGACCCATCATTTCAGCATTATGTCGATTTTCTGTTAGTATATGCTTCCGCCAGATCAAGCATCCATTATTTGTTAATTACCGAAACTACTGTTATCAAATAAACTTTCGGCAATTCAGCTCGTTTATTCATAACCCGGCTTCAAATATAGTCTCGAGAATTTTAAGTTAACGTATAATCATCTGTATCACATTCTGTGTATTTCCTAAACTTTCCACACTGCCAGAATATCGGAGCTACCAGATGGTCGAATTTCTTAGAATCTTCCACCTGAGATTTCTCATAGTTCAAACTGAGTAAACGTAGTTAGCAGGTGGAACGTTCGCTAACTCAAGGGCGACGTCACCCCACGTGCTCGAAAAAAACACGATTCGATGTCACCCGCTAATCGTCCTTCGTACTGTGAGTGCTGCTCCCCAGAAGTGCTTCAAAGCTTCAACTCTTGCAGTAGCTAAGGTGCGACAAGATGCGATCGACATATATGTAGAGGCGGCCTTAAGTTACCGCTAATTTTCGCGGCGAAAGTTCTTTCAATACGTCTCTGCACGTGCTTGTCATCTGTGAGTAGGCACTACCTAGAGCTAAGCAATATTAACATCTAGTAACAATGATAAGTTCACAATTATGTCCATGGGACATGTTAACAGGAACAGCCAGTACTGTATATACAATATATACGGTATATACAATATGTGACCACAGCTGCTGGAGAGGGAGTTTTTGCGAGCGCTTTAAAGTCCTCTTTTCTTATACCTGAACTTCTTGCACGCGAAGCGTATTTCGAGAAGTACCAAATACGCTATACCTTTGACCTAGTTGGTAGTCCAGGTTAAGAAACAAAGTATATATTATAATAATTATTGATAATATTTACATAGACGGTACGAGGTGTTCGGTATCGTTGCATGAACCATGTTGTACGTCTAAGCACGCAAACATACGAACATATAACGGCCTTATGCGGGTCAATCAATTCTTACTGTTTATCTGTTGGGTGGATCGTTTGACTGACCTAGCGAAACAGCACTTAGGCTTTGTTCCGAAAGAGACAAATATAATTTAGCTTCAATTAATTTTTGTTTACTAGAACAAGACTCTTTCATCACAGGGAGCAGAGGATTCGCAGATTACATCATAATTTCTAAGGCCTTCTAAGATAGTTCTTCCATCGCCTCAGTGTGTATCTTGAATATTGCTGAGGGCTGCACTATTTTTCCCCTTGGTCTGTCCCTTCTTAGTGGTGAAGCCGTTATACCACTGCGGACGCGGCCCCCTCACCTCCATGACCTGCTCCCTCCTATTTTTTTTTATTATTTAATAAATGAAGTCCCGTCCTGCTCAGCGTATTCTCCATAAATAACCGTTGGTCGGTCCTGCGTTTTTTTTTTCTAGTTACGTTCGTCGTCCCTTCCTTGCTGTCCAGTGCAGAACCTGGGCAAGAGAATACGTTCGAGAGTGACTGGTGTTCGTGAGCGAGCAGACGCGAAGCGCGCGCCCACCCGCGTGTTCTGTCGCCAGCAGAACGAGTCTTTTGGTAGGAGGTTTTCTTTTGATAACCGGGATACAAGACGCAGAAAAGAAAGGAGACACGAGCAGTGAGAAACTACAGAAGGGAATTTGTACTACTCACACCCCGCGGATGGCCCATTTTTTTGGACACCACCACCAACTCCACTGCCATTCTAGTGCTTCGCATGCCATCGTTGTCGCCTTGCTTGGCGATTTACCCCCGTTCCGATTGCACGTTGTCTCTGCGGTTAACATAAAGGATCACGTTTCGCATCGCTCGCTTTTTCATTGCTCATTCTATTTTCTTCTCGGTCCCTCTCGCTTTTGTATACTTGCGTTCTCTATACCTCTCGATCGCATGTACGCTGCAGATCATTTCCCCCCTGATGAATATAACCCATTTCCACTTATGTCCCTTAATTTGTTGCTTCTCAATGTGACCCGTTCTATCCCAGCCATGTCCGTGCGCTTGTCTCCTTTCGACGCCCTATTCCTGTGGTTTACCCAAAGAAAGGGGACACACTTTCTCGCGTAATATAAATAGTGCTTGATTGTCGGTAAAATTGCAATGCTACGAATTTGACTGCATCGCGCCGCTCGCGTAACGTCGACGCCGATTCCTCCGCCCAGTAGTAACCGCTGAAACGGACGACTACGGGCAACAGCCCAGCCTCAGTGAGCAATGTGCAGAGACGTCTTAAAGAAAACAACAACGGTCTGACGCAACGTTTACTACTATTCATTGAGGAACGAACAACGCTCTGTGTGTAAGGACGGAGGAAGGCGAAGGAGCTCGACAGTAACAACACCAGGACAAGGCGGTCGTAATGCTTCTGTTTCACTTGAGTACAACCGCCTCTGCGTTCCTGCCTTTTGTAGCTGCGCGGAAATAAGGGTGCAGGGCGTTTTTCGATTCTTCCGATAAGTGTGTATTTGTGTGTAGCATATCTGTTTGTGTTGTCAGGAAGATTCATTCCCACGACTCCGCGGGGCGCCATTATGTAGCAACGTCAACGACACGTTGTGGCGGACTATACAATTGCTGGGAAGGCCACGTTGCTAGCATCTCTCTATGTGCGTAACTATAAGAGTGAAATATAGAGAATATGGCTAGATTTTATGAGTAGGAAGCACATGTGTGCGCGAAGAGAGATTGTCGACAGTTTCCTCACCTGTCTGTCAGGTTTCACCTGTTTCAAATAAGGAAATCGATAACGAAACTCTTGGTCCTATTTTAGCTCGTCAATTACTTTTCATTAAATCTCATTTATCTGTCATATACTGAGTCATCGAGAATGGATCTCTTTTACATTTATTTTAATGCATAAATGCATGAACAAATTGCAGTATGTTTAGTTAAACATGTTATTTTAAGCGTTTTCTCTTTGCATTGTGCTAGTCCGTCACAATGACTTGTTTTCTATATTTATGGGTAATAGTTCTATCAGCCAGTAATATATTTTGTAGAAACCTAATACAGATAGGGAAAGTACAGCCTAACGGTACGATCACACGTAAATATGCTATTGTCAAGAAAAGGATTAGAAGCAGATATAACTATCG
Organism: Varroa jacobsoni; assembly: GCF_002532875.2. Taxonomy (NCBI): domain Eukaryota; kingdom Metazoa; phylum Arthropoda; class Arachnida; order Mesostigmata; family Varroidae; genus Varroa; species Varroa jacobsoni. The sequence continues at coordinate 56,162 of NW_019214227.1, forward strand.
TTTTGCATTTTTTCTTTAATTGACTTATACACTTACAATCCATTGTATACCCACTTTTAGCGTTTCTTTCATTTTTGGTATCATGGGTCTGCAACAGCCATTGGTCAATATGATACTCTGGCTGGCTATTAATTGTTTGTCCTGTTATGAAGTGCTTAATTTAGGTCTTCATATATTGGGGGCATTGAATGCCAATTTGGGCACTCTTAGCTCGATTAAGAATCACAATCAAGGAACTATCGGATTCATTTATGCAATACAGGCGCGAGCAGTAACAACAACGAAAGCAATAATGCTATAATAATGACATTACGAAGCGCCTTTGGGTCGGGGCCGTCGACGTTTTTATGCTTCAGTTGGCACACTCCGAAGTTTTAGCATTGGGTCCCATATGCGATGGATATACGGTGTAATATGATCATTATGCAATAAAGCGGATTAACCCAGCGAACCCCGAGCGTCACCTACGCAAACGATAAGGCCCCTCCGAAGCCAAGTATACGGAAATATACATATATTAACGTTGTGTAAAAATGTGTAGCTTTAGCCGGCTGGTGCGAGTCTTGCTTACCATGGGTTCTTTCAATTACATTTACTTCCTGTCTATAAATCCTTTAAAATCCGAGTGCACACAAAAAACATATTTACTTTTAAACACGATACGCATAATAACAGTTGTTTTTACCATCCTCTGTCTACATGACGCTGCATAGATGCTCCGATTCACTTCCGGCTATATATGTAACTGCCTCTGCAGTTAGAGCACCTGTGTCCCTGGCATTGCCACAATATGCTTCTAATTTAAAATGTAATAAAAAATAAAAACAATATTACCTGGACCGAATGAACTGAAGGGCAATAATTTCGGCGCTGGAGAAATGTCGTATGCGATGGAGTTCGTCGCTTCATCGTTTTCAGGCTAAGGCTGCATTGGTTTATTGAACATTAGTTTTTAACGGATACATAAGTGGGGCACGCTCGTCTACTTTATGCACCAGTGATAAATCAATTGTTAATCTCATTTACAGAGTTTTATCAACCGATGAATAGTAGTTGTAATGGTGGTACTTGTAGTGAGGAGGTCATTTGCTTTGTCTGCTTCTGGTCCTTCCCTCATTTCAATGCTTCTTGTGAGTTGTGACTTATTCCGGCCTTTTATTCGGCCGGTTGATAGTATCTACGTTGTTCCCCACGTTACTCACCCCCGTTATCTCCTTCGCCTTCAACCTTGGCCTGACCCCCTCCGTTCCGCTGGTCACCGAGGCCCATTTTTTCAAAGTTGAAGACAGCTAGATCTCAGTAACAGCTAGTGCTTATAGCAACGATAGCACTTGCTTTTTTGCACTTGTTGTCTGCTCCGTGGCAGCTTTTGGGCTGGCGTTGTCGAGCTTTTCATCGTCGCCGTCGGCGTCGACAGCTTCAGGGGCCATTCGTTTCATTCAAGACTTCGCATGCGCTTGCTTCTCGAGTGCTCGTCTTCGTTGAGCGTGAACTCCTGCCACCCCTTGTTCTCCCTATTTGTGGGCCGGTAGCAATAGCAACAGCAGGAGTAGCAGCAAACGCGAAGCTTATTCTACTCATCGTCACCTTCGCTCCTCGCTGCTTTCTTCGCTTTTTCAACCCACTTTTTTTATCTCGTGGCCCTCCCCTGCTTTTCTTTCGTCATCTGCCTTGCTTTTATTATACCGTTCTCACTGCAATGCTTGCAAATGATCTAGCGCGCATCGCATCGAGAACGCGAGTATGCAAAGGAAGATGGAGAGCTGGATGGCGACAATGGATTCGTCGTCGTTGAGCAGTCGCCGTCCGTCATAGCAGCGATGCTGCACGGCATGGGATGGTAAGAGACGGAAAGGAAAGCGGAGCTAGCGAAATAGGGGCTGGTGAAGGCGAAATGGCAACGAAATGACGAAAAGACGAAGACAATGGCTGTAGAAGCGATTTCGGCAGCGGAGGCGACAGCGGCGGTGGGGATGATTTGTGAAAGTGCTGTGGAGAGCTCAGTTGTCTTCTCTCATTCCTTGTTTCGTTCGTCGAGACCGAACGAATCTCGACTAAGTCGGATTCAGACCGGATGGATAGCGTCGGTCCCCCGAACCGAAGCGTTCGAAAAGTTTCTACTGGGCCACAGTTAGCTCTCAGATAGGTTTACCGCTTGCCGCTGCCCAGCCCCAGAGCCGCGTTCCGAAACGGCGGGAATAGGCGTCCCCGCCGTTGAAGAAGAAAACTGCATAGATTGCATGACGCAGCAAACTTATGAAAGACGACACTTGAATCCTCGAATTTGTCCTTTCAATCAGGAAGCCCGATACGTGGCAGGCAAAAGAAAGTCAGCGTGGTGGGTCGTAAGCCAAAAGCAACTGCAACACTATCGAAGACGGTAAAACAGCAAATCATTTATTTCTTCAAGTTCGTGAACAGGAAAGGGCATTGATTTCAACTGGATCCATTCGTTGTCGCTAAAATTTGCAGCCAAACTGTCCAATTATTATTTTAGCAATTTCAGTCTAACACAGAAATTAATATCGCAGACCATACTTTAGTAGAAATTCGGTATGGTGTCGTCTCATTGTCGCATGTACATGCCAGATAACGTTCCACAGTAGCGAAGGTACATTGCAGGCTTTGGTAGCTAGCAAAAGGGGTTAAAAACAAAAGTTTGACCGTTAGTTAGAGCCTAGTTCCGTATGCCAAGTGTAGATGGTTTCCGACTAGCCGTTCGTGATCGTTGAGATACCAAGAAAAATGCGTAAAGAATATGAGATGCTGTGACGACCCTGCGGGAATGGGTACCGGAAGCGCTGTTCCATCGCTCATTGCCTTTTGCCGCTAGCTTCTGACTTCAGAGCCTATAGATACCGCCGGCAGACTCGCCTACGGGTCATACGCGGCTAGTCTTTCGTCTGTCATCGCATTTCCTTAGCTGTTTAGAGGGAAAGGACTTACCCAGACATTTTGACAGCGACAGCAGCGTCGTTCTACTCGAAGCGTCGCTGTGCTTTGAACGCAACTAGTGCCTTTGCTGCTACCGCTGCTCCTCCATTCTCTGTTCCGGTGCTCCGTGGTCGTTCCCCTTTCGGACTTCCTTCATTCGCTCATTGCTCGCTGCTTCCCGTTGAGTGCTTTCATACTTCGTCACTCGTCGAAGGACCAACTAGCAGAAGATCGGCAGAACACAGGACGCTGAGGGAAGTGCGGGGCATTATGGGACAATGGCTTCGAAGGGCCTACGAATAAGGAAAGCTTAAAGTTGTTGAGCAGCGTAGGAAGACGTACGCGACATGGAACGCTATGATAGGTATAACGATAGCAGATTCTTCCTGCACAGTATCGTTTTGAGATGTGTTAGTTTGAGACAAGATGTATCACCGATACGACCATGCTGAAGGCTTCATATGAAAATGAATCTATTGCTGACTTTTAGAAGGTTACTTGATGCGAGCGTCAAATCACGAACATGCTATACCCTTTTTTCCAGTTCAAAAACTTCCACGAAAAAAGACACTAACAACTTATAAGACGACGCGAATATGATGCGACGAATGTATCTAAGGCGGTGCATTATGGATATTTCTCTAAACGCCTGCAGACAAAATCCCTGTGATGATATTAAAACCAACGCTCTATCAGTGTGGATCTGCTCGTTATTTTACGAACATGCAGAATTCCTGTTGACTCATGTTCCTCCTATTTTTTTTCTGTCCCATCAATCTTCCAAATAGCCTCGTTCTTCCCTAAGGCACCAAGGAATAGATAAATTGATAATGATAGAGCGTTAAGATAGCTCTATTTAAAACTTTGTTCGGACAGCTCTCTATTGGCTCACTGGGTACATCGCCATCTATGATGCGGAGCTCGGCGGAAAAAATGTTATCATCCGTTGAGGAATGAGGGCCACATGAGAGTAACTTGTTTCTTTTCAAGCCAACATTCAATTGAATTATGTATTGTCTTCTGCAATCCGCTTAAATAACGGAATTGGCAATAACATACGCACTAAATTAGACATTCCATCAAAGAAGCTCGTTTTGGTTTATGCTATTCGCTCGTCTCGGGGTTTTTGTCCCGTTATTTGGTTTGTATAAGCAGCTATCCTCGAGATAGATAGCATGATGATATACGAAAGCACTAAAAATACGTAAAACTTGCTTGTCAAGAGTACCGTGTAAAGGCATAATACTCAGTGTACAACGACGATACGTAGGGCTTCAAAGAGCAAGCGTTTCAGTAACTGGATGGGATCATCACGGTGGTGGTATCAGTTGCGAGGTGACTTTTTTTGGGTGACTGCACTCTCATCCGAGTCGAACGCTACACCCTCTGTGAGGCAACTACAGCACAACGTGAAAGACTATATAGAACCAGGACAAACAACTACAGTCGCATGAAGTGTCCCAATTGTCACTACATACTCTGAAGTACGTTGGCCTGAACTCCGAATGGTAAACATCGCACAACAGATGGAACTCTGCTTAACTTATCGCGAACGTTGTGAACCGTCTTAGGAAGATGATGAAACGAAATAGGGTAAGCCTAATCTTTGTAACAAACTAATAAGGCCCCTCGGCAAGGTTTAAATCGATAGAATCAACGCTACCCATGAAATACTGTCAAATGCATTTACAAGTTCAACCAGATTAAGCTCACTTATTGCTGCTTCTATACTGCAGCTTTTAATCAATAAGCTAACATACCGATCGAAGAAGCGTTTTCTCATGAATCTCTAAGTGGCTAAATAACTTCTAAAAAAAAATTAACTTCTAATAAACTGGGTTTAATGCTGTAAATTTGTCTATTTATAAACGTCACAATCAAATATTTCCAAACCCGTATTGGAATGGGCTCAGAACGAGCTATTTTTTCTAACATGTTCTATATTTCTAATATAAAGGGTTGTATATAACCTAAACTGAGCATATTGAAAATGGGAACTCTTCTTGACACTATGCGTGCGTATATTTATTAAATCCGAATTCAAAAAAACGAAATTGTCTTTTAACATGTAAAATATAATATTTACTATTTTTTTTTTGTTAAACACAGATTTAAATCCCATCGAGACAACCAATAAAGAGATGAAAAAAAAATGAATCGTAATATCCACTTCCTACATACTCGTACTGGACTATAACGTGTTTCAAAAGATTGTTGTAGATTATTGTATTAATATACATGTACTCGTCCACTTTTTTCCCACTATTTTCTAGATAGTGAAGAAATTCTACGGTACTTGTTGGCCTGCTAAATGTCTGTTTGCTATTCCGCAAAAAAAAGGAGGACAACTAACCCATCTTTTCTTTTCCCTCTCGCTCTGTTCAACTCTCCCTTTACCCATCTGCCTAGCAGCACATTATCATCGACGTCGTATGCACTACGGACATTTTGCTTTTGCCGCTTCGTGCCACTCGCTTATTGCTGCTACGCAAAGGCGTAGAGTGCCCACGCCTTCGTCCGCTTCCTGGTTCTTCCACCCCTTTATTTCTAGCATAGTTTTCTGTGAGGATCAAACTGGCATGTTCTGTTCTCTGGCTCATTCATTTGGAGCGTTTAGAAGTGTTCGTTGGAATCACCTACCGACCAGCCAGCCGGTGGCCTACACTCGCCAACCAGCCGATCGACATACTGCTTTTCTTCAAGAAGTAGGGACAGTTTCGTTCATCCATCACGGCACACACTTAGAGTGAAGGAAAAACAGGACGAAGTTCAGGAGGCCTCGTCAGGGGACACCTCTATTTGGAATTCCGACGAGACTGTTTCTATGTGCTTTGGCGCTCTAGCTGCATAGAACACCTTCCATTTCCACCATCATTCTTTGCTGGAAAGAAGGGGGGTTGCATTTCGCCGTATGTACTGTCTCATGTGGTTGGCGTTGTACTACGGTAGATTGTCGGTCTGTAAGTCCCTGACACGTGCGACCAAAGGCCTCCATCGGCCGCCGTCACCGTGACTTCTATGTGGTGGAATTCAGTTAGTTGATAGAAGCTGCCGCTTCTCCGTGATGTGTAAAACTCCATGAGCCGTTTTCTGCAATAATTTATAATTTCCGAAACGTTACTGCCGGCAAAGTGCACCTTCGTGCACAATTCGTCAATCTGTACACATCAAGTAAAACAGTACCTGGACGGAATTTTAATAGGCTCTTGATATAAAGTTTTTCCTCTAAATTTGTGTTACACATATTTACATAAATGATCATGTTACTGGCATACGATAAATAACTTCTTTTTAATTTTGAGGAAATGAACAATACTTAATTAATACTTGCAGAACCTCTCTGTTAGCAGATACGACGAAGGTGCATTTCTACGAGACAGCAAATACAAGAATCAGGTTTATATAGCAGCCAGTTTGCTGACACTTGCTGGATGGCCTAAGGGAAATTTAGGCATCACGGTATAGATTGTAAGATTTTATTAAGAATTTTGCCTAGCTTAGTCCACATCGCCCTTCTCTGTCCGCTCTCCTTGGCGATAACGGCTGTTTGAAGTGCTGCCCTGAAGGGAGTGCCACCGCCGCAAAGGCTTCAGAACAAGCAGGGCGGAGTAGGCTAATGTTGTAACGAAGAGCGCATCCGCAGGAATTCCGCGCGAGCGACTTAGCTGGTTAAGGTAGGAGCTTCGACATAACGGTAGTGAAGACGTCTGAAAAGCTAAGTAGGACTGACGAAGCCTGATTCTCTCAAAAAAGCGCAAAAGAGAAAGCATGGGGCCAAGAACGGCCAGGGTCAAGCACTGAGGCGGCCATGCCTTCGTGAGAACACATAATGAGCAGAGATGAACAAGCCCTAAAACCAGTCTACGCACGTTAATGTCTCAAATACAGAACCACTGATGATAGATAGTAGGTGAGTCCACTTGGAAATCCTGAGGATACAACCACAGGGATCATTTTTTCAAATTACACAAGAATAAATTTGGCTCTAATTCCTGATGGCATTTTTGAACCGGCAGCCTAAAACACATGGCCGCTAAAAGTTCCATATAATTATTTTACAACCGTAACATATCTAACGCAATTGTTGAGTCTTCTTTCCTAATTGGAAAAAATATATATTTGACTAAATGGCACAGATGTAACACAAATGAATAGCTAATGAAAAGAAAAGCCTTAGAGTTGCCACCACGATAGTCTACATATACATAAGATTATATAGGAAGCACTAAATATACGTGGTGAATACGTGGGTAACCAGTAGGTGTTCTTCTGCGTTGTCTATGAACGCGTTTTAATAGCGTGTTTCCAACATCTAAAGGTCACTAAAAATAACAGTATAGGTTCAGTGTTAAATACCTTACAATGGCAGGGACGTTTCCATCGCTCCTATGTTATTGGTGTTACGTTTTCAACTAGCTCTCATGTGTGATTGTTATATAATTGCGTTGTATATTATCACTAACTAAAAAAAGGTAGTTATTATTATTGTTTTATGTGGGCAGCTCATCGTTTACTTGGCTTGGCGTATTCCATAACTGTGTGTGCGTTCATGTATGTGAGTTGAGTGCATGTGTTAAACAGCTTCTCAGCATAGCGGCGCCCAGCAGTACACAGTATTACAGCAGTCGTCATTTATGATAGAACGGTGGGGGCGTCTCAAGGGGCATGTCATTTGGGAAGGCCCTAACCCGAATATGTATATGCGCTTCAATTCTCGACACTGCTGGATAGTGTCAGCTACGGCCCGCGGTAAAAAATATTCAACGTACATACCTAATTCTTAGAACATTAGCCATGAAACAGAACCATGATAGCGTACAGGAGTTCAGGAGTGTGTCGCCAAAAAAGAATTCGAGGATTTCGTACTCGAAATCTGCCTAGTATCGTACCTAAGAATGTCAATTGATTAGCTGTCGTGCGCTCCGACACGTGAGACAAGATCGACGTAGAAAAAAGCTTTTCCCCTTTTGGCGATTCCGATTAGGTACGGGATATCATAGAAATAGTAAAATGGGGGCGATGCGAGGAAGCAGAAACAGCGACAAGTAAAGGTAGAATCAGGTTGAGCGAGAGAAAGCAGAAAAAAAATTGAATAAATTTTGGCTTCCCGTCCAAAAAAGGCGATCTTAGAAAAGAGGATTTGAGCTGAAAATGAGGAAAGAGCAAGAATGAACCGTCTTGATCCGGTATCCGCGCATGGAGGGATAGCACGGATCTGAAGAGGAAACAACAAAGATAAACCAACGAAGATATACTGTACCTGCTACACGTTCGGTAAAAGATTTCCCTGATGGGAAAGAAGATTCATGCACAGGCACACATTACAGTCGGTTGGCGGAAAGTAAGCAAAGCTTCTTCCGCAATTTCAGCTTATGTTCGAACATCCAAATAACTGAGTTACAATGGACACTCTCGCTTTTGCAGCTATTGTTGTTTTACTTCGATCCAAAGGGGATTTTCTCTCAGGAACACTTCGCACAGAAAACTCTATGGCTATGATAGCCCGAACGCAACGAACCCGACTGATACGAGCGAACTTCTTGTGACTCGTTTGCACCTTTTCACCGCCAAGCAAATCTGTGTCACAGTGATAACGATTATGCATGTAAAGTATAGTTTGCGTTTAATGTATTTGGATGTAAAGCGCAGATAGTACAGCGGAACAGAATTATGGTGCCACGACGCGGATATCAGATTGATTCCATTAATCATGGCCTTGAGGAGACGGGTCTTCATCGCTCACCTCTGCACAGTTGTCCGATCAATAATTTATGGTGTTTACTAAGAATTTACATGATTTTGCACACTAAGTAGTGTAATAAGTGTCTCGTCTCCTGCCTTGAATTCTGAGTTATGATCGTTGCCTGAAGCAACTGCGTTCGATCCGCTATCTTCTAAAACGAGCCTCTCCTTCAATATCGATTTTGACAGCATTTGTAAAACTAACTAGATGGCAAAATATAGTACTCATTTAAATTGTATCTTCCCTATATTTATGTATATTGTCCTATTTTGAATACGGTTTGACTTTGGAAACAGCCAGAGCTTTTATTGAATGGCTACTCTAACCAATCACGCTTATCTCAATGCAACTGATACGACGAAACAGGGTTCCATTTAATTACCGAAAATAGATTCACGACTCTTGAATCTGACCCCATCTTCCGTTCTCCGAAACAATTAGACGGGTGGCGTGGACGATTTATAGCTAGCAGCTTGTCTTTTCGCTTCGAAATGTCCCATTCTGATATTCTCCTTTAAGTGTCTGCCATTTTCTGTATCAACGTAACCACCCCACCCGATTTCGACTTCTTCGTAACTTCGTCATGGCATCTACTTCGCCAGCAACGCTATCGTATTTACAGGCTTATATTCATAAGAGTACTATTCATTCACGGATACTCATCCAGCTGCGAGCTTTTCCAACGACGAGAAGGACTGTATGACTATAGCTCACATCGGCAGACCGTTCGAACGATGGGCCAGATATAACGAACGAGAATGAAAACCTCATCGCAAAGGGTCCACTTAGCCACCCATGCAAAGGGTTCGCAGGGCAGCATAACGATCACCGTACACTTACCGCCCGTTTACTAGACGCCTTCATCGAACTCCACCGTCCTAGGCAGGCAGACCTCTTTTGAATAGTGCCATTAGTTGCTCCGCAGGTCCGCCCAATCTACGAAAACGCAATCAGCGCTCACTCTCTCTTTTGCCTTTGATCTTTTTTGCTCTACGCACCTTTCGGTCCGATGGAGGTAACGAGTGAGCAACCTGCTCACGAAGTTACATCTCCTTTTCGGCGCCAGCGCTAGTAGTGGCAGTAGCGGTAACGAGAACAGAAGTAGTAACGGTCGGTAAACAAATCGTTGTTCCCTATGGTATGCTTAACGATCTACTCAACGTATTTTCTGTATATCGTCTTGTTAAATGGTTTAGACTTGTCCCCATTGAGGCCCATCGAAAAGTGACATTCAGAAGGAAAATGTTTTGAAGTGATGTTGGTCTTGTGCAAGTCGGGTTTGAAATAGAGTTTGTACTCGACTAAATGGGGTAGTAATCCAGTGGAGGCATTGCTTAAGCTAAAGAGAACTAATTTACCCTATCGAGCGGTTAGAAGGCAAAAGGCAATAGGACTGAACAAATGCATGGGGAAGTGCCTGAAGGTTTTGGGAAATCGGTTTTTCGAACTAGAAATAAATATAAAAAATCGTCAACACCAAACCGAAAGGTTTTTTCTTTTAAAATCTGTTCCTTATAATTAAATATGGAACACCACTTAAGAAGATATTTTGATTTATTTAATTTGACTCAGATATCGCATCATGCATGTTGCGTGTACGTGTATACCTATACGTATTACAACCCTATTATTGCGCATACCATGCAGCAGTTAAGATTAGGGCATTATAAAACAGTTAGCCGAGCAAAGAACCATTTCGGGCCAAAACTTCGTGTTTGAAATAAGCGGCCACAAATTTCAGAATCGTCTTATCTTGCCTTCAAAGACAAAAGGACGTCGCTCTTAACGAGTACGTATGACATTTGCCCAGCGTCTACCTGAAAAGTCGGAGACATGCTTTTACCAAACCGGTTCGTAATGCCACTGTTACGGTTGCGGTCGCTCTTCTCGTAAGCGTCCTGAATTGGTCCTTGTATGGGAAGGGGGAATGAAAAGTTTGGGAACAGAAGCAACATGGCGAAAGGTGGCCAACTTTCTCCTTGGGGAGTGCGTTGGAGAATTACGGGAATCGAAATTGCCAATTACTCGAATAAAAACGAGACACAGGCTAAAGGAGAACGTAAAGTAAAACGAACGGTACTTCGTTTCATTCCACTCCCGATCCAACTAAGGAAGTTCCCAACCCACTGTCGTCGCCTGCTGCACTAAACTGACTCTTTTTTCGAAAGATTCCGACCCGTGGGGAACGCAGGGGTGTATTCAGCACATTCACTTTGTCTAATACTAACCGTTTTGGCTCAATCTGGCAGAGAAGGCTGATATTAGGTTCCTACAATCTGCACTTCACCGTGTCCTCTTCGTGATCCTTACTTCTATGTGCCTTCGTTGCAATTTGCCATATATTTTCCCTTCAGCGCGATTTGAAAGACTTGACAAAACTTGCAATGTTCAAAAATGGTACATAACCATCGCAGCTGCAACAAATGGCAATAATGGGTGGTCTATAGGTTTATTCAAATATGGCAATAATTTTCTGTCCATTTTTAAGCTAACTATTCAACACTGGCAGGTCATCGAATCTAGATCGATCGAATTGTCGAACAGGGAATGGGGATAGATTTTCCTTTCATTTTAACCCCCTTATAAATTCGAACGAGTTTTTATTCAGAAGATTTTACGGCTTTAGCAAGAGGATTGAAAAGCGAAAAAGACTAATGGAGGTAGACCAGTAAAATTTAACGCATACTACGTATATAATACATACCATCTAATGGCATACATATAAGGTGGTATTTGTCCTTATCTATATTTATATATTGAGTGTCATTCCTTGACAATGTCTAACACATGTATTGCGAACGACATGTAATAGCCAGTTGTCAACTCAGTTACCAGGCTGGCTGATCTGAGGTGATGTTCAATATCTCAGTTTACGCTTTAATGGGAATAAAGGGATCGCTCTGTTTCGACTGGACAGGTCCGCAATAGTTTCTCCTTTACATGTTTCTCATGAGATCCTATCCTCAGAAAAGGCATCGGAAGGGGCCAAGAAGTCCAAACCTCCATGCGCGGGGCGGGGCGAGCCGTATTCCACTAAATGCTGTGGGTCAGGTGCGCAAGCACGGCGAAGAAGTTCTCGTCAAATAAATCACACTAACTCGATTATGTGGTGCGGACTTTTCACGCGTCCCTTCCGAAGATCCGAGGATCCCCGGCAAAAAAGCGGCTTGCCAAAGTATTTTAGGTTATCAAGGGTATTATGGACTTCTCCATAGCCTTTCACACTTCAAGATCCATTGTGCTATCTATAGATCATAACGCCTAGCGCAAACTAGAGCCGACAACTTTTTGTAGGTTCAAGATATGCCAACGTAAAAAGACGTCGACGATGACAAGTCACAGGGGGTGGTCTTAGGGTGAAACACAGTGAAAAGAAGATCCAAGAGCTGTGGGAAATCATTGTCATTGCAAGACAACGACACGAACAGAAGTGCTCCACCGATCGGTGCAAAATGAGGCTATGAGCATTAATCAAGTGGGGAACTCCAGCAAGAAGCAGAAGGATTTCGCCTTTTGCTAATGAAGTATAATCTGAATCGGTACTAGCTGACGTATGTGCGCATGTGAGCTGAAAACGATAGCAGGTAGAAGACGACGAAAACGAATCTGACATGTCAGTACCGTCTAAAGTTAAAATTTGCTAGCTTTGAATCCACTGGATAACGCGTTATCGTGCTCAAATGTGGCCATGTAGCTCAACAACGGCTGTCCCTAGTAGTGTTTCCAAAGATACGATATGATTTCCAGCGTGTTTCCTTTTAAGATGAACTGAAGGCTCGAAGGCGGCTAAACGTCGCTCAATAAACACAATATGCCACCTCAAGTGCCACGATCGGCTAATCGATCTCCAAATCACTAAAATTGACAAACTTAATACAATTTGGTTATATTGCATTAAACAAAGACTATGAAAATCGTATGCAGTACGTTTGCCCGAGTGGCATTTATAATCACTTAAATAGAGACGTCCTCAGAATTGTACACTATATTCAATCCAAAAAATATAAAAACTAAATCAATTCAATATGCAGTAGTGAGAGCAAAAAGGTTTATGGAAAAAACATTATAAAGAAGCAAATAACAGATTACATCACCTCTATGCTCCTCTACCTGTGCACTCAAAAATGGTTCCTCTTTCATTAATCTGCAAATATAACAACCAAAGGGCGTAGAGGGGGAAAAAAAGGACCAGAAAGTGAACTAAAGGTAGTAGGGGGGGCTGGGTCAAGAGAGATTTGTTAATGTGCGAGTATGTCTAGTGGCGCCTTTGTTATAAGCAAGTATTGTAAAAAAATCACTTTGCGATGCCGGAAAACGAAGAGGTGAAACACACGTCACATAGGTACCACTGACTGCCCGTTCTTGATGCGTTCATCTTGTTGATGATCACAGCGGAGATGCTGGTATAGATGATGGTGATGACGCTGTAGTCTGGGCTGTTTCCTGACTCCTAGCCTTCGCTACGTACGTGTTCGTCAACCTGTGTGTGTTTGTCTGTGGAGCGCGCCTGTTCGTGTGTATGTCTATGTTAGAGAATTTTTCGTTGCTTGTCGGCTTGCGCTCACTGTCCGTGGAACTTCCTCCAGTCCGGGATGGCTATGACCGTTGCCACTGCTGGCGCTCCTGCTGTTATTCTCTGCAGGGAAAATAGCGCCACGGTCATCCCGTTTCTCCAAACGTGCAGCCTAACGCACGACTAGCGGCAGCTTTGTCACAAAAAATGCTCAAAGAGCAGCAGCAGCGTGATTAACGATGTGCGCATTGAGTTAAGGCGATGGACGACAACCATGGCTGTTCCGTCAGCCTCTGTTCTCTTTCCCACCCCTTCCGATTTCCCCGCACAACGGAGCTTTGCACAGGGCTCCGTTGTGGACCTCAACACAGCTGGGTGAACTGTATGGGTTTCGGACCAACGCCTGGCGGCTCAATTCGGTTCGGTGAGGAACCTAACAGGCGGTGGTATAAGGGAACATGTGACTGAGAGGAGGAGTCTAAGGCCGCTCCAACCTATGCGTTGCCACACCCTAAAGAATAAAAACTTGCAAATTTAGCGAAGCGGTGCCGGCAAGCGACGCCAGTAAGCGGCCACTTTCGCTTCCTGCGTTCCTTACCCGCTCGCTTTTGCTTTGTCTCTTTATCTGACACACACAGACACACACATGCAGCTCTTTCACCTCGTGTCAGTTGTCCTCTCCTTATCTCTCAGCTACTGTGTAAAGCCATTCACGGCTGATTGGAGAGTTTGCAGCAGTCCATGTGGCAGGACAGGGGCCTCAGCGGCAGTCTCCGGGTTCAGCAAATCGGCCAGACTGTTCGTGCTATTCCACACTTGGACTGGAGAGTCGGCTAAAGGGGAGACGGTGGAAGAAAAAGATGGCGCACAGGAACCTTCAGGATGGTGCCAGCCGAGCAAGCGCAGAGGTCATACAAGAGGCCGCCAGCGGCGGCGACAAAAACACCCGCGGCTAAGGTGGCCCTGGTGGGAACGACAGCGCCGCTCGACCGAGAAAACGGTTCGTCTGTACACGGTCATCGCCTTTGACTAAGTAGCTAAAAGACTTTCGAGGGTCAGTCAGAACAGTTGGCACTTCTTCGTAAACGGACAGGGGCTGGAGGTTTTCTGTCTGTTACCTACTACTTGTGACAACTGTAACAACAAAAACAACAAAAATGGCCTAACAGAAGTACAAGTATGGCAACGCGGTGAGGTGGCGACAACAACGTCACGTTGTGAAGAAAAACGTACGACAGTTTGGAACTGCTCAGAAACACAAAAGAAGGAGGCTCAAGCTGAGGATACCGTTTAAGGTAAAACAAAATGTGTGAGTCAGATATATCGGTAGGGGTATTTGACTGCCAGGATTCAACGGACATTTGTCGTGTTTTCGACATATTCTATATAATCGCCTACCAAGCAAATCGGTGGGACAAAAGACACCACATTGCCACTGGTGCACAGTAACGAAAACAACCAATGGGTTTTTTATTTTAATAAAAGAGATGACTCGCCATTCATAAGATATATTCGAAAAGCTTTAGTATACGAATTATTAAACATAGATTGTATAACACATCAAACGTCAAATGGAACCGGTGGATGGGATTGTCATAAAAGATACTTTTCCACCAAACAGGTGTAAGTATATACATTCTAGAGATGCATTCCAAAGGACGACCTATAAATATATCCTGGCTGACGTGCAGTGCTATATGCGACTGCTGCGGCACGAACCTGACGATATGTAAGCGTTGGGCCAGGGGTGGCAGGGGCGGGGGGGGGGGGTAAGGTCTGTTGGACGGGCTGACAGTCGTTCGCCATGTCTGGAGAAAAAGAGGTGTAATGTTAGTGTAACTGCGGGGATCCGACAAGCAGGGTCCATTTAACGGGACTGCGTCCTGGCCGAACATATCTCGCACGCCATCCTGGATTACAGAGAACTGCTGTTTGACGATGACGTCAAAAACAACAACAAACTTAAGGCAATTATAGCTAACAACAACGACAGCAGGAAAAATATCGTGCACAAGGACCAAGAACGTCTAAGCGATGAAACAGGTAATAAAGGATAAGGTGGAGCGTCGGATGTTCGTACAACAGCCCCCCAGCAGAAGACAACAGCAGTGTCTACAATGATATCGTGGAGCGCCGACACAACCTGCAATTTCAAGACAACGCTAACAAAAACAGGAATAAAAACAGCGTAAACAACTACCGTGAAGACTGCAGGAACGGTCTGTAGTGCAGCAGACAGAGTAAGCTTACTTCATGTCTGTGTGCTCACAGTATGCGCGTTAACGGCCCAACTAGTCAACGACGTCCCAACCCAAGGAAAGAACCACAGAACTCAAAGCTCGAATAAGAACACGTCATGTTACCACAGTTAATGTTATATATGTATCGTGAATATGATAACTATCGACATTTGTGACGATATAAAAAATACTTTGGCCTTCGTCATGTCTGTTTATGCACTCAGAGTCCTATTCGTAGAAAATACGCTGGAAGCTGTTCGCTCAATTAACCCAAACTGCAAGCTAGCAAATATTTTCTCTGAAATTGAGCCATGTGTAAATATCCAGGTCTGAAAATGTAACCTCTGATTGTGTTGTCGTAAAAAAAATCATAATAATATAAATACTTCCTGAATTATATTTTCTATTGTAGTAAGTTAGGTGGCCCTCGAAATACCTAAATGCGTTATCTCAATATGAACATTCACACAATACGATTCTGATCCTTCTAAACACTCGGAAGAATAATATAAATATAGTAAAAAGAATGGTCTACCTTTGTAACTGACGTGGGCAGAGATATATGCGTCTCGATTTACCGCAACATTTCAATTCAGAGTTTCAGAATGCGTAAAACTGATATTACCTTGTGAGCGGTCTCCCTAATAAAGATACATTATTATGACTACACGCTTATGATTATAAATAATAGATAAACATCAATTCGAGACATCATTGTTTGACGATACTAGGCATACTTCTGCTATTTCAAGTAGTACATCGTTGTCTCCTTTCTGTAGCCTACGTTGACATCAGGCTGGATCAGAGTGCATGCATACATGTACGCTTTGCCGCATAAAAAGCGTCGTAATTTTTAAGTCCACCTATCAAATCAAGCGTTCAAAGATCATTGCAATTGAGACCCAACCTAGATTTGGTAAAATGGGACTTTATTATGACAGATTAAGGGCGTCAACTATCGTAAGGTTTCGCTGTGTGATACGAACGCCCAAATATATTTTGCCTATAAAACCTAATTTACATAGCGCTGTATCAGCTGGGTTCTTCTACGTTTTCTCTATCGGCATTAAATATCGAAGCTTCAATAGCTAGGCCATGCGTCAATGTCTGCATAGGCAAATTTGTCTATTATTAGCAAGCTGACGTAACGTTTGAAAACAGAATAACCGTGCCGAAGAGCGACACACTAATGAGCAAGCTCTTCTTCCACTCGTGGCATCGTAGTAAATGTTTTACGTTTGCATGGCTCGCTAGAGTATACTATACCTCCTTAAACTGGAACAATAGGCAGAATACGACCGCTAAGAAAATTGGGCAACAACTAAGCGTAAAACATTAGCATCAAAGCTTGAAAAGTAAAAGCCGGACTTGACTTAAAAGTAAAATGGCCAAACGACAAGCAGATCCGTGTGTGTATATATATATATACCAGAAGGTAATTATATATGCTTGGCTATGTCAAGACGGCTGAGTAGTTGTTATAGCTGGATTCGTAATCCGCCCAATACTGGTACATCTGCAAACGGTACGCTAAACATTAAGCATAATTTTTATGGTTTGTGCCCATTCAACGGAAGGTGAAGTCATATACAAAATGGTAAGTGTGTACAAAGGCGTAATGAAATGACATACGTTTTAGTGAAAATTACTTTATGTATACACGAAGTAAAAAAAAAAAAACACACACTCTTATTCATATTCAGTACTACAAGTAGGATCATACGGATAATCATCCGTGTAGATTTTGCTTGATGGGTTATGCCGGAAGAGCTGCGAATGAGTATAAGCAAACAAAGGAATACTTTTATGCGCCCAGGGCGGATTACGATACGTCAAAAAATTGTCTGCTAACAATTATTATTAAATTATTTCGAAAATAACTTCACTACCTTCCTGTGATGACGAACCATTGTGATCTACAGCGTTCTCGACTTCATACAAAGGTAACTTCTACCGAACGTAGACCACTCATTCAGGAACTCGTTGGCCAAGCTGTTCTGTCTTATTAAACCTACGAGTAGTCATAACAGAACCAACCTGTCAATATAAGACGGCGGAGGAACAGTTGAGAACCGTGCGGCGGCTAAGGAGTGCTCACCCTAATGACCTTACCAAAGCACATCCTCGGGTTGAGGTCGTGTTGACCTATGCACCAAGGCGTCTCCTTGGATTTCACGATCTGAAAACGACCGTCTAGTTGCCAACCAGGTCTGCTGTTCGTCTAATCATCGATTCAATCTGCCGCTTTTACCGCCTGAGGATTTTTCACATACTGACCTGCCCAGAGCTATACGAAGTTAGACAACAGAACTACAGTTGGGTCAACATGACTGATGGCCGATAAAGTAAAGGGACGCGTCATGTCAAGATCCTGTCGTATAGAGAAAAGCTATGCGGTATAAATGAGAATGTTTTCCTATTTGACTAACTACTACGGTCTAACCTAATTAGCGCAGTGTTCATGGATATATAGCTAGAAGTAGCTTACCCTTTGTAAAATATGCTTCGTTAAAAAAAAAAAGCCTTGAAACACACAGGCACCGTTTGGCAGTATTAAATTTTGCGAAAATTTAGCGAACCCCGCAACAGAAATAGCGTCCTTTCAACGCGATATACCATCACGAATGAACTACACCAGCTATGCTATTGATTTAATGATCTTCCTTTGGTCCTCATCAATGGTAAATGTAGTGAACAATTTGTATGTACGATTGCTAATTATTATGACTTCGCAATAGAGATGTATGGCAACTAATGCTATCAATGTGCCTATTGCTAAATCTGTCCTTAACTAAAATCATACGATAATTTCAAACCAAGCCAAACTGTATGTCTAAGGTGAAGATCTATGAAAGTATTAATGGAATCTCAAGATAGTTCGTTCACGAGATGTTTAGAAGCTAGTTCCAGTCCAAGTCGCTTATACAATGAGTTCCTCTTTCTGGGACAAACAGAGTATTTCAAGGCCGGCATTTGACCCTAGTTTTGAACGCTTAGGGTATGGCGATCATGCAGCTAGCTTAATTACTACCATGTGTCCTTGAAAGGAAAACCGATAAATTGTGTGTACTACGTTCTAGAAAATGTCGATTATGTCTTCATGAAGATCCTGCCGAGAAGTTCTTCTATATTGCCAGCGATATGCTTGCATTCATGTATACTCATAGGTTTTATTTGCGAAGTAAAGAATTCGCAGAAATTCTCTTTCCGTATCCAGAAAATCATAAAAAAAAAGTGTTTCTGTGACAGCTAGTGGTAGGAATATGAGCTACTACAGTGAATTAGGTTCGTATGAGGTTTGGTATGGAGCCTTTGAATCGAATCAGACATTTCCTTCAGCTTTCTCTTAACAAATAGAAACGTTCGCCATTTGTCTTCAACAATATGGTTTTTAGATAAGAAATAAACTGTTCGCGTCCTATCTCCATTTCTGCTCTAGGATTTGTATCCGCTACGTGTAGTAGCTATACTAGGCTCTTGTACTGTATTGAAATAGAGTTCTTGTGTAATTAGTTGATCAGGTAAGATTATCGCACTCTCGTGCTAACAATTTTATTTTGTGTTTAGATGTTTTTTTTTCCCAGGGGGCAATCCACGCGTAATAGATTTCGATAGATATTCTTGAAATCTGAAATTTACAAACGGCTACGTAATATCATGTATATGTGGTATCAGCGTTTTGCGGCCGAGCATGTTGGTTTACTAAATTTACCGATATTCGTTTACCTTTGTTATAATAAAAAATCCTATCTAAGAGAAAATTTAGCGTCTTTTTTCCAATTTGACTAGAGTAAATTTTACTGCAGCAAAGTCAGTGTTAAAGACGATGATACAATTCTATATAATCAGTAAGAAAAAGCTGACAGAAGAAGCATTTGCTTGCTGAAATTAGATTTCTATTCTATAAATTTAAATGGGTCTAATTTATATGGGTCTAAATGCGTATGGGCGTAGCGTATAGAATAAAATTAAAACGACGACGCGAATCTATTACGGACAATAAATAATAGATAAAGTTCCGTCCACAAAACTCGTCCGTAAAAGTTAAATGGTATTTTCGACAAGTGTTGTTTAGAGTTATATGTCTGTGTAGAGAGAGCGCCTCCTGGAGTATTTTAGTAGGCTTTAGTAACGTTAAGATTCGAGCACTTTGCCAATCTTCAACAGGGCCTTATTTGCCATAAGAATGCCACTTCTCATTGTTGTCACTTTTCTATATCAGTGACGAAGATTACCCACAAGTTAAGTTAGTTAATCTGAAGTTCAAAATGTACAATTGGCGTTGAAGCGGATTATGTCTCAATGAACCGTTTCGTTGTGGTATTATTTATAGCTCCATCGACGTTCAGCCGATCCAAGGTAACCTTCGTAAGACTAACAGCGGAGGTATCTCTTGCAACGGACACAAACACAAAATGGCTTTCTACAATTGTCCATTCATATTGAAAAATATATTTTAGTAAGCCATTGCGTCATATCAGCGAGTAGTTCGAACGGGACATTACTTAACTGTGTTCCATTCAAAGTACAGGAACAATCTATAACAGGAGATTAGGTGTAGTATCGCTGCAGGACGTCGACATTGAGCAATCATCAGCTGATAACTATTGTACGTCGCACTGGATGGAAGGCAAATAATTGCATGGGCCACCTACCTACGTTATTCCGTGCCGCGTCCGCTTGGATAATCTTTTTTCGTTTTTGGGCTTCTCGCTGTTGCCAGTTTTTTTTTTTTTTTTCACTGGAATGACGAGAAAGCACAGCAATAGCTACACGAATGAAACCTGTTACCACCAGTTCCACTTCTGCTGCTTCAACGCTATCCGTCGGTGCAGAAAAATAGACGCAACGTGACCATCACGTTGTTGTATGGCCGGCAATAGGGCCAACTCAGCACTTTCATAAGATCATACTATCCTACAGGCGACGTAAAAAGAACGGTTCGACGCATGTCAGCAAATGAAGCACAGCGGCGGCGGCGGCGGCAGCATAGCATAGCATAACGACTCTCTACATTTCAGTTGATCAGTCAGCCAGGCCATAGATGTAGCGTCCGCTTCCCGCTCAGTCCTTGCCCAGTCCATAGATATGATGCTCGGAAAGCTCGAACGGGATACGGAAGACGATATACGACGACATCGTACCTGCTCTACAAAGCTCTCCTATTTGTCGCTCTGTATACTTAACTTTTTATCTATTTTTCGATTACACCTGTTCGCCACCCTCCATGTCTTCAGTTCATCAGTTGACGACTACCCAGTAAATGTGGCATTGTTTTCGGTCTTGCTTCATCGGCTTACCAGCGAATACGCGGAGAACTTCGATCTGTTTCTGTTCCGTATTGCGTAGTTGACCATGCGCATCGTATATATCGCATGCATATTCCCTATATGCCTATCAATTAAAGTCTTGTTGCTGCTGTTGTTGTTGTTGTTGTGAGAGTTGCCGATATGTCTGTGTCTGTTTGTGTGCAATTGCCGTGTCTGTTTTTGGTGTTCCTGCAAATGTGGGTCTCTTTGACCATCGGTTCGGTTGTCGGCCGGCAGCAGGGGCGAGTAACATCAACTCTGAAAGCTATTTCCTTTTCGCCGGCCCTCCTCATTCGTTTTTAGTTTGTCTGGCCGTGCCTTTTTGAGGATATCGAGTTGTATACGTCGCCGTTGTTACATATATATGTAATGTGTCACAACAGTAGCAATTGAAATAATGGCACGATCGCGATGCTGCCGTCGAGAGCGCCAAGAGCAGCGATCAAATTCAGAAATGGGGAAAAAGACAATAATAATAATAATAATGAAACAGGCGAAGACGGCAGATCCCGTTTCTGCATTTTTTCTACCGGTTCATGCTGGTGCTATTCTGCCTTCCTATGCGTTTTCAAAGTGGACCAGCGATACACATCGGCAGTAATTATTCTCGTAGAGGTCAGCAGTTGACAACCGACGGAACAACACCTGAGCGGTATGAAAGATCTAGCGTCCACTGCTGTCAATGAAAGTTCGTCAACGTACGTAACCAATACGATAAGCTAGCACGAAAAACAACGAAATAATGTACAATACCCGCAGAACATTTACGCTATTAGTCGGCTTTATATATATATATATATATATGTGTATATAAATCAGTCATAAAATAACAGTCACAACAGTATGTTTCGAACGGTAGCAAGTGTTGTACATTGAGCTATCTAATAAGCTACTCGTGACGAATTCTGGCTGACGCATCGACTAAAGTTGGAAACAGAATCAGATGACAGTGTTCAAGAGTAATAACTATAGTTCTAACTTAAATCAGACATTGACTCTTCTCAATCTAGATCAGACACGATTCTTGTTTATTTTCCATTACGGTTTTTATGACACCGTCAAGTACGCCACTTTGCTGAACCGTGGCTAAGCAGATAGTCACCCCTGAGTAATCATAGTAAAAACGAACAGATTTTGCCAAGTGGGCATTTTAGTGACCTAATTATTGCAATGCAAAATGACGCTGCCTCGTATATGCCTTGAAAACAAAACAAATATTTGTATCAAATTTTCAGTAAGTTAACAAATAAGCTAACAATAAGGAAAACTTGGCGAGTTTCCCAGATCGCGGATCGCTAATTGATCGGTTCCGTGAAGTGCCTTAGCTGAAAGACGAACCTCAACCAACATTTAAACCGAAAAAAGAAGTTCAACTCCCTTAACGGCCTGATGAAACCTTACGGTAGTCGGTTGATTTAGATATCAAGTTGCGCGCAGTGAAGCAAATGTCCGAGGCAAACAAAATATAAGATTAAGACAATTGAACTCGTGCCCAATGTACAGATTCTAATCCTAGACATGAGTAATATATAAGCAGGAGCATAAGCTACATCGAAGATCTTGGCCTTCAGCGTCAACGAATTATAAGGCTGCTATCTTAGTTGGCTTCATCTCGATTTCGTGTAGTGGAACCTTAAAAATCAGTGTTCCATATTGATATTTATTACCTACATATAAGAGCGATTACACTTTAAAGAAAAAACAGTAATAATGACTAGAGGCGAAAAAGGCTTATAGGAATATATTGTTACGTTTCTAAAATTACTCGTGACCGGTGGTGAGTAAGAGTTAAACGTATGCGTGTAATTACTCGATCAGGACTTCAGAATCTCGGAATAACAGTATTGGGTTCCCTCTACTGGATAATAAGCAAACTAACACCAGTTGAAAGTTTCAAGTACTGCGAAACAGAAAGTATAAGCGCATATTGGCTGCGAGATACATCTGCAAATTCGCATGTAAAATACTTGTGTACCTGATATTCCCATGGGCCGACGACCCATTGAACTACCTTCAGATTATCGATTTACGATCTAATCGTGTCTAATGAAAGAAGGGTCTATCGCACCGTGCCTCATTGCTACCCGGATTCGCTGGGGTGCCAACTTGATCTAGCTACGTTGTGCGTATTCGTATTTTGCGATCGTACATTTCATTTATCCCGTTTCAATCTGTGATTTCTATCAAAATGCTCATTATATTATTGAAGTAACGACGTATATACAGGAACGACTGCGATAGTATTTAATTATTACTGCTGTGAATACTAGTCTTCGCTGGCTTTCAATGGTGCTTACGTGTCTTCGAAGAGTGGTCACAATGCTCCCCGCTGTTATATCTATATATACCACGAAAATGAAAAGAATAGCTCGAAACGTTATGCTGAACTTCTTACAAAGTAAGTGATTAGAATAGCAGTTGTCGTGACTGTAGGGCTGTATCTAAAAGGGCACGCTAAAGTGTGCATTATGATTCTTCCTGCAAAACACTATTCCCCTTAGTCTGTCCTACACCCACGTAGCTGTCGCAACGATCAGCAAAGTGGCGGTTATCCACTAGACTACAAAATTAGATTACTGTCTTGGTATTCGTTGAAAGGGCTAGCATTGAAAAAAAGATGTTAAGTCCTTCCAGCGTTGCAAAGAGTCACCCCAGGCTGCGGACCATTCACGGCTTTCAGCCGGTTGTTGTTGTTGTTTATTCGCTATTGGTAAACCCAGAATTGCCAGGATACGAAGCAGCGTGAAAAAGAGTAGTCTTTCCTAGACAATTCGTCCGGCTCTATATTAGCTGATGCTACTGCTTGTGATCTGGCCTGATGGATATATTTGCCTTTGGATTAGTTATCTGTTAGGTCGAATCGGGTTTTGTTCCGTGAGTGTAAGAGTAACGACCATAGCGGTTCGTGTGCGTCCCTGAGCTAAGTGTATTAACATTTATAGGTGTATACTATGGAAAAGTGTCATATAATTCAGGCTGTGAATTACCGCTGACGGCTGTTCGACATCATTGACGCATGCCATGTTATTTATACTACTCGATTGTTTTTAGTTTCTGAAATAGGGTTTGTGCCGATACGTTGATGCTAATGTTATTGCTGTGGTCATCGGAAAACGTTTGTCCTAAAGTGTTTGGCGTCTAGAAACAACGGCTGAAAGGTCGAAGTTGGCCTTTTGTTTTGAACAAAAAAACTGTTGTCTGCCGATTGCTTTTCGAATTTTTGTGTGTACGTGTTTTTCTATAAACCATCGTTCTGCAATTCCAGAACGTAGCTGGTAGCGGTAGGAAAAAGTAGGTAGCAGCTGACCTGACTTCGAGGGACTACGTCGAGCATCGGCTTAAGAGATTTGAATTACCCATCCCTCGGTTGGCAAATTGTCAGCAAGACGTCGAAAGGCGATGAGAAAGAACAACAGCAGCTTTGAAAAACCATTTGATATTTGATATCAGCAGCCAACAAGCAGCTGGTAGCGTTTCGACAGACGAACGGATGGTCAGACGAGCCTTCACCTCTAAAACAAAATACCAAGTTTCAAAGGAAAACGCAGTTCTAGTACGATTCTCCTTTTTCCAGATCTTTTTCAACCGGAGACAGCCGGCAAAGGCCGAGTGCCGAACACTCAAAATGGAGAATGCCAACAACAGACGACATAAACATCAATGGAGGAGTCGACAGGCCATGTTAGGCCGAAGAAAATTTGGTTAGTTTCCTCTTGTCGTCACTGTCCCTCTTTTTTTCTTGCTTTCCTTTGGTTCTTCGCCGTCGCGCAATGAGAAGAATAGACAAAGGGACAAAATATTGAGAAACCCCGTTGCAGTTGCACCGGGTTGGTCTTCCCTGTTTCTACGCCTCCTTCCAATGCGAAGGGAAACGTTCGATCGTCGATGCTCTAGCCTGTCTTAGCCTGCGCAAAACGCTCGGCTTCGAGGGCAAGACGAGTTGCCTTTCGAAAAACTAGTCCTACACAAAAACTCGGAGGAGAAACAACAACACTCACGCTTGCCTCCCTTCGATTCTTTAGTGGTCTCGGCGGCGGTCTCTACCCTCAGAAGACAAGCGGTTTCTTGAGCCTCCGGGCAAGTACTCGTTCATAGCAGGTTAGATTCGAAGTGAGGTTGGATCTGTGGAGGACTGAAGGGCCCAATACCATGTAGGGTGGGGCGGCCCTCATGTAGGAGTAAGGCAGATGTGCGGGTCTTCAAAAATCAATACTTCATCGCCCCACCTCAGTTCATTAACCCCGCCCGCGTTCCTGCATTTTGTCCGCCTCAGAGTTCCCTTTATATCTCTCTTCTATAGCACCGTCCCGACCTCGATATTTAACAAGGCTCGACCAAAGATCCAAAAGAAAGAAAGAAAGAAAGAGTGGTAGGGAAAAGCGAGATACAGCAACATTCGAATCGTTTAGCCCTCAACTCGCATATATGGCGGTTTGACCGGAGAACGTTTTCTATTCACTTCGTCGTCCTTTCTCCCAGACTGTGACTGTCGGGCATATTACAATGATCTCCACATGTACAACCCTTGGGAGCGACACTGTGAATCGATTCCAGTGAGCGGTCGCCAATGTGGACTGGCGAAAGGGGCAAGTGGAACAAAACATGGAATCACGTGTCGGTACTCAACTTGGTCTCCCCCCCCCCCACCCCCCGCCCTTCAAGTCAGAGTCTAGTGATCTGCTCAAGCTTCCTCTCTTGAATCTGCTAAGCCAAGCTGAGTCATAAGAGAATTTTGGTGGAAGGGGAGAGACTTCTATGAACTTCCCGCACAAAACATCCAACCAGCTGCATCGTCATATCTAACGTATAATATCGCATCAGTCGATAACACAGCCCAGGGGCATATATATTGCCCATAGAGAACATACCACTCTCCGGCAATGGCATTCGGCATTGAGCTCAGACCTGCACACAACAGATGGCAGTAAAGCTGACTTGTTTTTCGGTCTCGATACTTGCTGTCATCTCTCTCCATATTTTCCTGCCTGACCAATGATTTTTTAGTATATTTCCTCTCAAAATCCACAATGCGTGTACATACAATTTGGATCTCTCTATCCATGCCTCTAACCTAGACGACACCAGCTATCGATGCAGCTAAGGATGCTGTCGTTCAGGCAACCACGACCCTCAAAGCCGTCACTATCTTTCCGCGCATTAATAATAGGGCAGTTATTGGGGTGGACCATGGTCCTCCCTTACCCCACGGTACTTCGTCGGTGTCGGCCACCACTAAAAAGAAGCCCCTTGCTATACAATCCACAATTACTTCCTAAAGAGGGTGGCCTCTTTATGTGCTGGGTTTCAGGCCGCATAGAGGTTTTGTGAGGGAAGCGGGTTGATGACATCGTTGGCTGTTGTGTTAAGGGGAAAGGTGAAGTGATGAGGGTCATCTCAGACGCCGCACCGTCTACATTCTGACGCCTCCAAGCCGGGCTATATAGCAGCAAAAATGGAGGCCAAAGAGAGGCGCTGAAGAGTGGTCAATTTTCCACTGGTCAAGGAACCACTCACTACCTTGCAACTGTTCGGAAAATTACTAGCGGCATCTCTCGCCCGCCCATATCCCTTATTAAAGAAGAAACGCGTAGACGCATCGACCTTGTGCTCTCTCGTGTTGTATGGCATTCTGTACTAGCTAGTTAACCAGAAAGCTAGCAAGTCATAGCAAGTAAGCAAGCAAGCAAGCAAAGCTACCAAGTAAGCAATTAGTCAGGTGTTAGGAGTCTCTAAAAATCTTGAGTAAGAACAAAGGGAGAACAAAAGTATAACCACTACAAGCAAGGCCACGCCCTCCGTTTGCATAACACGTTTAGCACAAAGATACTACCACTTCTTATTTTAGAGCTGATCACACAATATGTGTAGGGTATTAAAATAAAACGTGAACAAGCAAAAGCCTTTTAGAAGAAATTTCTATATAAGCTACAGAAAATTTACCCCGAACGGAGAAACAAAAGAGTCAAAATTTTCATTTCTGTTGGCCCATACGGAAAATTCCTATTATCCTTCTCACAACCAAAGCTGATTCATTCACGTGTTTGTGACATGTTCTGGGTAAAGGGTGAAGTCCGGCGTGAGAAAGTCCTGTCCAAGTGTTTCAACATGTTAACAAAAAATGGCAAATGTTGTTCGAAAAACGAAGCATACTCAATAGGATTTGCGGGAAAAGGCTGGACCGAAAAGCAAAGGCGACAACGATCACTTCTGTCCTGAGCTTACACTATCTCTGCATCCATGGGCCAACAACCATCGATATTATTCGAATTGCAAATGCTTTCTTTGTGTCCACTCCTCTTTCCATGCGCCTTCTTCCAGTGCTTTCATTTTCACTGTCCTCCGTTTTCGGCTACCGGTCCTCCTGCCTTCCTTTGTGTTTTTCGACCTGAAGCTAATACTGACTTTATCTCTCGTTGTATTCTTACATCGTGGTCTGTCGGTTGTACCTATTCAGCGCACCTAAACGTATGCCTGCACTTCTATTAGCCGCGTCCTGCTGTGCTAGTCAGCTCTTCTCAGTTTTGCAACATTGAGTGCTTTCCCGCCTTGTTGTCTGGTGTCCTTGCTAGAGCCTCAGGCAGTCTTTGACCCGAAAGACCCCGCCTATGCCGCACAACGGTCGACCAATGCGCCACGCTCAAGTGTAGATTTACAGACATGTGTGCGCACGCAGCATCTTGCTGCCCAAAAACGCCTGCATTTAAAAAAAAAAATAATGATTTGTCCCTTTTAGTAGTCACTGCAAAAAAAAACATTTGATACATCTGTGGAAGTGGCTGGCCGCATTTTCAATTGCCTGTGCATTGTTGGCCTTCTATAAAAGCGCTCCGATAGAAGCGCTTTTATAGATGGCCAACAGCTCGAAGAAAATGGCTCTGCATAGGTTTACCCAATTTCATTATATCTGGTATGAAAATGAAGCTTCTTTGGACGGAATTATCAAAGTAATACTCGGCATTCGTGAGAAGGAAATTCAAATGATGCAAAGCTTCGACGATGGCTCTAAGCCGTTCTTTTTTTGAGATTTTTTTAGAAAATCTTCCTTATTTTTTGAGGTGATCATTACATAGCTCTTCACTGTATGACCGTTTCTCGTACAAACTACTAAGAACTGACGCGTGGAATACGTACGCTCGAACAGGAGATACATTTATAACAGACGAGACGATTTAAGACGACTTTTGACTCTTAAATGAGCAGCCGTCCTTTTTAGCTACCCTTAATATGAATTTTCGCGCATTCAAAATCTCTTCCTTGACGCCAATGCCATTGACGTAGACCCAAAATTAAGTGAATGAAAAAACCATTACAGTTATCTCTCCTACTTCTTATCGTATTAGCCCAGGTTGTCAAGATCGTTCCACGAGCAGAAACAAGCAGTAAAAACAAAGTCGACAAAGCCCAGTTTATCACCATTGGACGTCATAGTCGTTAACTGGTACATGCTGTTCTTTCATTTTGTCATTTCACTAGATGTTTAACAGTATAGCTTCACAGACCTTTTCATAACTCGTTGTTCGTTGATTAGTCGGACGCTGTTTGCATATCTATTTTTGCGCATACATGTATGTACGTTCCATCATCCGTCAGTGCCTCGTAGTCGCTGCTCGCCCAAGCAATAACTGGTGGCCTGACCTTGACGAGCATCTATATCCATACGCAGCACACGGACCAACTATATGCGCCAAGTAATAGGAATCACATTTTGGTGTTAACTACGGGCCTCTAATCTTGATCCGGGTCCCGCCGACGCCGCGGCGGTTCATGCCCCCCCCCCCCCCCCCGTGAACACACGTCGGATCGTCATTCTGATTTATAGTTCATATTCTGCCACCTTCGATATCTACTCCAGTTCTCAGGCAGCAAACCTGCCATCCAAAGAGAGCGTATCGAGCGATTTAACTGCTCTGTCCTAGAGTGAAACCAAGAGTTAAATATCACTGGTGAACGGTTTGCTGGCTCAGCGCCCAGTCGTGTGATGGAAGAACCGGGCCTATTCGGCAATCTACGAGCGTCAATTGCTTCCCGTTTGGGAATGGCGCTCTACTTCCCAGCAACTGCACCCTTGAGAGCGGACAACCGACCGGGCAACACTGCAAAACGGTCACAGAGTTGAAAGTAGAATGAAAGGAAACGGAGTCTGCATGTAGCATTAGTAGTAGCAGCGCAATGGACGCAAGTACGCGCACTCCGCGCAAAGTTGGTACCCGCCGATTGTCAGTTGATTTATCGTAGATTTGTGACTGTGTATGTTTAAGTAGATGCGTGTTTGTGCATCGACCAGCTGAAAATGCAGCCATAGCCGACGATGATGAAGCCGAGACTCGAGTCGTGAGACGGACATTTAGCGAAATTGCAGGACAACCATTTCGGGGTCGGACTAGCCACACGATATGACAGTGCCTGCACGCCAGCTATAGCAACTATCCAAACGACAGCGATGATTTTCTTAAGCAAGTGGCTGGACAAACGTTCGGCCAGGCGAATCTCAACCTGGTCAAAGTAAGCCAAAATACAGAGAATACCGAATAAAACCAGTTTGCTTATATCACAGACCGCGATGTCCTTGGACAACTCGAAATGACTAGGAGGAGCTGTGAATAAATTTGTAACGAACCGTAGCCTGTTTTTAACAGGTAGAACTACTGAAGCTTTGACCTTTTCGGATCAGGTGGCCGTGTTTCGTCAGTAAAATGCCTGTTATTGATCGCGTATGTTGCAACATGTGTCCCATCCTATTTTCTTACAATGAATTCGGATCATTAAGAAAACAGTTCGAATCTTTTTTTGACTATTTTTATCTGTAAGTTTGACGCTAAAAAAGACTTGGCTGAAAATTCATGGGTTCATTTTAGCAATATATGTAATTTCCCGATAGGCTCCGACATCGTTGGGGGGTAACAACTTCGCTGTTACCTGACGTGAATGACAGCTGTTACTTGATGACTCCAATATACACGAATTTCGCAGCCAGCAGGGCTTGAATAGAGACAATCGTTTAGCTGAGATAGTATCTAAGTAAAGGACATGGTGCTTGTGGCGTCAAATAGTCCATATGGCAAATGAAAAACACTATTTGGTTGTACAAATTGATACTAAATTATCTAACTGAAAAATGTCAAAAGTTTAATCATAAACAAATCGGGTGTCTTGTTCTGATTATGTTACCCTACCTATAGAATCGGCCTTATTAGCTAGCAGGCCGTCAATAATAGCAAGAATAGTGCCTCTTTTCGCGGTGTATGTTTGCTGCTTAAAAGTTTTGTAATGCTCTAATTTCCGCACGAACTAAAATGTAGAACATAACTAGCGTACGTTTAATTCATTGGCTAAGACAAATTACAAAAGGCGGAGAACTTAGAAGTTTGTTAATAATCAAACACACGTAATACACTCGGATAATGACCTGTCAATGATTATTCATCAAAATAAAGGGGAAAAAAACGTGGTCCTTTCTTAACACAATACCAAAGCGATCTGGGATCACTGTTGTGGCTGTTAAACGGGATATATACGGCAGGAAAAAAGAAAAACGATGAACATGACTACTACACAGATGCATTTTACTTTGATGTACTAAGTAAAACATACGTATCAGACGTAGTTTGCGTCCGTTTTAGCATATACACAATCAACAGCTTACTGCATTGTCCTACAAGTGACTCGCTAAATACCTAAACTGAGCATTTTAGGCCTGTTTGTCGTTCGCTGCTTTTTCATTTTATATAATTTATATAACATTTTGCAATTTCTTTATAATGGAGTCAAACTAGGCCAGAAATGACAGCCCAGTAAAAAAAACTGTGGCTGGGGCAATAACAGTCTCACCTGCCCCAGTTGATGTTTGCTGGTCTTCGGCGCTGATCGGTGTCTTCAAACGTTGGACACGGCAGTTTAGTCTTTTGCTTATTTTAGCTGGAAAGAGGGTTGTTTTTGGTGACCGATAAGAGCTTTGTATTCGTGGTTACAGTTCATTGAGATACACTTTGATCTCGTCACACTGGTGACGGTCAAAGTAAAGACGCGACATTATATATGTATATGCAAAGTGGATATCGGCAAATATAGAGCAATCGCATCGTGCTTCTATCGAAAAAGGAGTGAAAGAGACTACTCTAATACAAACTAAAGGGCAAGCGGAGAAGACGACAAGGGAGAAAGATAGGGACAGATGACGACGACGACGACAACGATGTCCTAATGAAACGTAATGCGGCGCAACGAATCAGTCAGAGGTCACGAGCAAAAGTTTCGATTCTAAGACGACGAACGCCCTGGGAATTTAGCGCCTTGGATCAATGCAAGTAAGCGAATGGCTCTTGCATGGGTCAAGCACGAACGTAGGTCTGTGCGATTCCTGGCGTCATCTCGTCATATAGTGAGTCTTTTCAAGATAATCCTATTGTCTATATCAGCTTTTTCATTTACATCAACAATAATATAGGTATTTCACTTGCTCTTTATTGATTGATTGATTGCAAATTGATGTACTTTTAAGTGCAGAGAAGCCTCAATTATAACAGATGTAAGATACCGATCGGACCTTTGATTTCTATTAACTAACGGAACGCCAGCAAGGCTTAGCACAGGTCCAAAAAAGAAAACAGTAACGATATGCGAAATATGTAATTTTTCAATTAACGCTATGTCTAAATGCATCTGGTCTTGGTCAACATAACTGTGACTGAGGAGCAACGACGTGCTTGGAAGCAGAGGCACAGATCTACGCTCCGCTAGACTAATCTAGGACAAAAGACAAGTGATACGGTAGCTTCAGGCCCGTGTCATTGCGTCGAATCCGTTTTCAAGATAAACTCTTTATTTTTTCGCGCTTTATGTTGCGTATCGCCGTTACGGGTGCCTGCATGACACACCAGATAAGATTAATCTGTAAAGTTGCAGATAGCAATCTATAATAGTGCTAAACTGGAAAAAATTAATGTAGAAAAAAAGAAGTCACTTCTATCAGCTGCATAGTTTCTGGGTGAAATACTTCTTCTATCACATGGTATATTATCAGTGAATCATACATTCAGTACGAATTTCTACTTTTTTTTTTGATGATGAATGAGCTATTTTTTTAGATCTTAGATCTTCCTAGCAAATAAATCGATCTATCCTACCCGTATGAAATTCAGTTCATGGAGGGTATTTTAGGGATTGATTACATTTAGCTGGTATTTCCTCTATTTTAAGTTCAATTAATTTTACTGCAACAATTGTAAATATACGATCTTGTGGGGTAAATAT
>NW_019214227.1:88250-107079 GCF_002532875.2 Varroa jacobsoni
ATAGAGCTTTATTTGTATGATCTGTATTTATTGCAACAACTTTACCATGACTATTATTGCCAGTACTAGCTGAAGCTACTACAATATTGTTAATTGATCGTAATTTCAATACAACTTTTTTTAATCCGAGAAGAGGGAAGCTCATTATCATTGCTACAACTAGTACTACACATTAATTGAATAAAAAAAGACGGTTCCCTATAAAAATATGTTTAATACACTTTTTGTATGTAAAAACACCTGCCGTCGACGTCACCTTATCAACAAAGTGCAGCCGTTTGCCTAAAAGTAGGCTGGTAATAGAAAGCACTGCTCTGTTCTCTATTTGTACGGGCACAACAAAAACCTTACACCTTTTATACATGAGATGGCATCTCAGCTTAATTTAAGGTTATATCGCGTTTTGTTCTTGGGATGGTAGATGTTAAGGACACTGAACCCATCGCTTACCTTCGACATGAGCTTGGATTTCCACTCGCCAACTGGCAATCGCTAACACCGAGATTACAGAAAGGAATCATTCAGGAGGGGAAGAAGAAGAAGCTAGTCAAGAATGGACGCTAAAATAACGACATTTTTCAATTTCTGTCGAGAGTGTGGCACGACACGGTTGATCTACCAAACACCCCATCAGAACGTCGACGGATTGCAACATTACTAACGACCATAGCGATAGTAACTGCAATGGCAGAACGACAAGTGGCGTAGTTAAACAGTGGTTGTAAATCCTGGGATCAAGCAATTTCAACATGAAGAAGTGACGCGTCTTCTTGATTCGTATGAATCCGCCTGGATAGTTGTAGGAGCAAATCCTGTAGACGACACGAGCCCGGACGGGCGGCGGGCATTCAGCGGGAGCGTCAACTGTGTAGATCGCCATCGATGCCGCTGTCCAAAAATATCCACTGTATTCGAACAACGCCATCTCACCGCAGGCAGCAGTTCTAACAACTTGTCGCTAGTACTGCAGTCAACGTAAGTGGCGCTGTCGCCGCGGCTGCAATGAAACGAAACGAAGTAACACAGAAAGACAAAGTGTGCCTACCTCTGTGTGCAGCTTAGCTAGACACACACACAGACACAGCCAGCTTTAGCGGCACCTCGTGCATCGCTTCGGGTGCTTAGGCTCGGCATGAAAAAGAGTTTAAAAAAGCGATAGACTTCAAGCCGATCTCAACCGATCAACTGATGAGGGATGAGCCACGTGCTTTGCCGAATCGATGGTGACTGCTCAGCGAGCCGGGGACTACGATTTGGCCTACGCAACTATAGCCGACTCTATCGGCTACCATCTTCCATACGACCAGCATTACCATCATAACATTAGATGGCACTTCCTGTCGTCACATACGACAGCCCCGAGACGACTGCGACGTCAACAAAGAGCTACTACTACATAACGAAGATGATCAGAAACTTAATGGACAGCAAACATGCAGCGTTGGCCGACCGCCCAGATTATAACTGTGTTTAATTCCGTTGCCATCCCCCGATCTGCCTGTAGCCATAAGCGGGGCAGAATGGATTTGGCTGTCGTGGCCAACTTCAGAGGAGTCTGACGTTTATGGCGCTAAACAGGGCATGGCCCTCACTATACCCTGCTGTGCGTAAGTTCTACTAAGTAGTAACACTTCGGTCAGACTTTATAGGCATCAGGCGTATAGAAATGCAGGATATAGCCATACATTAGCTTGAAACCGTGCACTTTATTACAGCCCATTTCTGCTTAATGAGGGCAGGCCGGTACGCTTGTTTACACTCGTATTTTTCTTTGAAGTAGTTTTTTTTCGCGGTTGTTAGTGAGAGGACGAACTCGCGTAACAAAACAATTCACCGTAACGATAGTCATTTTAAAAAAGTTAAAGCATAACAGTGCGTTCTGGTGACCGATGTGTAGTTTGTCTGACGAAGCAAGCTAGCACACACCTAATGAAGTCAATATGAAGATTCGTGAGAAATCAAAGAAGTATCTAGGCAAAGTTGTCTATGTCGGTGCGTAGGAGCGTCGCTCAGAAGCAACTGCTCGTCTACGGAAGTCCTTGATAGCGCAGGACATTTATACGACAGTAAACACAGGAATCGCGAGTTCAGATCCTGTAAGCATGTTCAATTTGTACAAAGCAAAGCGAATTCGCACAATTCTCTTCTGAACTTTTTTCTTCCACAAGCCATTCGTAGGTGTTTAATGAAGATTTCACTATACGAATGTATAGTGGTACACTATAGTTATGAAATATTATACTATGCATGTACGTATATACAAAATGATTATAATGCGATATACCGTATCTACAAACGATGTATGTACGCATAATACTTAACGATACTTTTTCTAGTACGCGAGATCTCTGCACTGGTCTAATATCACCCATCTAAGATAACAAATAGGTTTATTTGCATGATTTAAAGGCCGTCGACGACTATTACTGCCTACAGTAACTTTTCACGAAGAGCAATTGACATATAAACAGTCTACATTCAAACAGAACTTCGGTGCAGCGGGGTTTTCCTAGATAGTCCGCAACGTTGTCGAAATGAAATGGCAAGCTTACGAAGTGCAGGTTACGGTGAGGGACCTACTTCATAATAAAATGTACGAAATACATCTATGTATATATGCGTATAAGGGCAGGCCGCAAATATAGTCACTTTGCGGCCTGTATCTTGTCATGGTGCTACGGCGAACGAAACACGCAGCTCACTTTTGGACTGTTGTCGCCACACATAAAACGACAGCTGACGTCTCCTATCTCAATGCCGAGATCACAACACCGCGGGCTGTTACGATACTTTGGGGTGGAGTGTTCACACCTCTTTCCAGTTTAGCGGTGTACCCCCCGTCATGCTTTCTCCTCTATCCTTTTCCCTCTCTCATCTCTAACAGTCTGTCCGTTTGTATGTACGTATATGTAAGCGTGTATACTTTTATGCGTCTGTGTGAGTATACGACTAACGCGCATGCCTATTACGATCTCGTGGTTCGATCGCTACCAGCCAAGGTGGCGTTGGATGATATACCTACGTCCGTTTGTCCGTTCTTTCGTATGCGTATGGATCATAAAACATCGGGTGACATTACCGAAAACAATAGAAACTGCCCAGCTTCATCGTGACCGCCACGCGGCATGACGCCGCATTGACGAGATCCGTACCGCTGTTGCCACCGCCGTCGGGGTCGATATCAGCCCGCAGATGGCTGCTGTCGTCGTTGCCTCCGCCGCCATCAACACCACTCCATGATTCTGCCCGGATCACGCAGGCTGCAGCTGCGTCGATCCTTTGGCTGACAGTTGTGTATTCGTGGGCAGATCAGTCAGTCAGTGAATGACGAGTGAGCGACGGCCTGGAAGATGAAAAGGAGAGAAAGATAGCGAGACAGAGTGGGTACGGGAAAGAAGAAATGTACATGCATACATAAATATATAATAGTAATAATAATGACAGAAGTGTCGGAACAAAGTGGGACAGAATGAAACATACTAACACCTTTGACTGTCACTTGATGGCGTACCTTGCTCGAGCGGATTCGTCACGGGTTACCACAGCCACGCACACGCCCATACGCTTCAATAGTAAACAGCGCAAATTGCTATTTCCATTATGATTATTTCTATTAGAATTACTGTTATTTGTATGACTCTTGTTTTATGTGTGTGTGAGACCATTATTTATATAAAAGCACAACGACCAGACGGGTCGTGGAGGTGACGGTGAACACGCGTTACTCGCAACGTGTCCTTATTTGAGTAGGCCAAATAAATTCAACTCGATTGGTCGGGCTAAGGACCTCATAAAGTTGACGTTAAGAGTTGGCTGATTATACTGTTTAGCTACAAACGATTAGTAAACGCTCAATAGTTTGTGCGCTAAGTCCTAAGCGCATGGTGCTGATATAGCTTGTCACATGTATGACTTTGTATGGAAAGATAGTATTGAATTATAACTCATTTTTTATTTCCTACCAATAAGCGTACCCATAATGTTTAATTATCATAACGTGATGTGTGCGTAAAGATGTGCCTTAATTCCGCATTAATGAAATATGGGTATAATTTTTCTAATGAAGAAGGTTCGGTGGTCAAGTTCGCGATCCACATTCAAGTAAGTAAGTAAGTAAGTTGCTATATCAAGCGCAATTCTATGTCTATCGATGTCTATCGAAATCATTATGAAAAAATTTTTTGCGCCACTTGTTAAATTGATCAGCGTCAGAAAACATACAAAAAAAATACCTATCTCAGCCTATCCTTTCAGTTGTAAGCAGATCTCACCTATTGAAGGACTGCATGCTGCTCAGATGTACTTATCTAATGGCGCAGTCAAAAAGACAGCAGTAATAACAAGAATAAACGTCGCGTCGGCAGGGGATCTTTTAAGTTGTTTCAAGTTAACGTCTTTGTTATTTTCTTTTGTTCAATAGCCGAAGCGTATCGTTATCACATAGCAAGCCACAAGATATTTAGTTGTTTTGTAGTTGGATCTGTTGTAACGTCGTGTTAAGCTTCTTATTTAGGCCGTTGAGATAAGAAGTTGTTCCTCAGTAAAGGTAATCACAGGCCTTACCCTTCTCACCGGCAGCAAAATGTCCGCATCGTTTTAATCACCGAGTCAGCCTACCTCAAGCATCCTATACGATTTAAGAGCTCCAATATGTCATAAAGAAACGGTCTTTTATTTTATTTCTGGCGTATTTTTGCCATTGTGGAAAAAGTACTCGTTCGTTGATACATCGAGGAGGATGTCACCTAACGGTCCTGATCCCCGAAAATAGAGACCCTTAAAAAGGGCAGCCTGCTGATTTACGCCTGTCTATGTGGTGCTTCGCGTATCCCTTAATACGAAGGCAAGTGTCATAGCGCGTGCATTTTTATAACGGCGGATAACGAGGTATGCACAACGTGTTCGGCCTGCTGCGCCAAAGGATGGTGTCAAAGGACGGCTTAAACGTACAATATAACCATTAAACAAAACGTCATGTATTTATAAGCCGGAGCGACAAAAGAGATCGTAAGAAAAACAAAGGAGACCACATGAAGAAACCTTTTTTATAGCTATACGGTGTGATATAGTTGCTACTTATACTGGTCCTACTATATGTAAGTATTTAACGTTTCTCTATGTATGTTCCACGTATCGTTATTATCAAAGCTACCGAAAAACAACGACGATATAGTATTTGAAACGATTACACGTCGGCAGTGTTAGCTTAACTGGCCACTTAGTTTCTTCTGTTGTAAGAGAACTTAGCAGCATTCACGATATCTTAACGCTCAGATGGTGGTAACGCTTCGCATTCGATCGACTCTAGATGCAGCCAGCCAACGTTTCATACGACAGTTACGTGGCTACAAAATTTGTATATATGTTCTTTTTTTTTTATGTCTTTATTGCTTTGTTATTCAGATTCAGCCGTCTTTTGAGCTCTGGCCATCGTGATACCCTTTGATAAGACTAGCGACATCCGCAAAGGCCGGAATCCTTTTTTGTAGGCTAGCTGAATCGATAACGTAGGCGGAAAAGCAGAAGTAACGTCGTAGTTAGCCGGAATATCTTACGTTGTTGATCGTCGTTCTGTGACGCTATCAACTATCACTTGGAGCGTACTGTCAAGCTATGCGTCGCGGTTACTATTCTTATAGTTGTTTTTCTTGTTGTTGTTGTTGTTGTTGCTGTTGTTGCTGCTGCTGCTGCCGCCGGTATGCCTATCTAACGAGCACATAACGACTGCTGTTTAGCTCATTTGACATTTGTCTATGTAACTTTCTCGGTTCGTATCTGAACACCGCCGCAAAACACACAATTCACTTATCTACCTACGGTTTATATCGCCTCGCCGTTAAAAACGAAAATGTTAGTAAAAAGCTATTCACAATCGACTATGCTACCTTTGCCCGCCCATAACGGACGCTACGTGAGAATTCAGATGGAAGTGTTGGGAGCGATCCATAGGATAGGTTGCTATTGCCATTCCAGTAACTATAGTAGGACTGTTATCTACGCTTTCAAATTATTGCCCTTGTGATTACAGTAAACGCTGTAAAGATACAGTGTCTTTTCGGCGTTTCTTTTTTTTTTTTTTTATAAGTAACAGTGCAAGTTACAATAGGCCCAAACAAGGGTGTGTGGAAATGAATATCTTACGAGCACAAGATGTTTCTCAGATTCTTCTTTCGGGACAACCATCAATCGAGGTCTCGTACTGGTATGATGCGTTTACTTGTAAGTCCGATATTGATGAGACTGGTCGCACGTGATTCTTGCCATAAACATTTCAGACCATTTTGATTTTATCATGAAAAATTCATAAATTATTTGAGTGCTTGGTTATATTAGGATACTCAGTATATTCAGGCCTGATAAAGTTTAGTCAGTTGAAAATGTAATCTTCGTTAAATTTCAATATCATCTTCTCGTGCCGG
Organism: Varroa jacobsoni; assembly: GCF_002532875.2. Taxonomy (NCBI): domain Eukaryota; kingdom Metazoa; phylum Arthropoda; class Arachnida; order Mesostigmata; family Varroidae; genus Varroa; species Varroa jacobsoni. Next base: position 94,670 of record NW_019214227.1, read on the forward strand.
AGGGATACTTATGGGCTACAATTAGCGCTGCTAGTTCTACAGGTTGATCATACGACTTTAGTAGGACTTTTGCTGATGAAGTGAATCATGTTGCTCCTAATTACCCCTCCGTGCCGACCTAAACTGGCCCATGCACAATCGACGGGTTAAATTTCGTGGACTAGATGCACCTGAACCGGACAAAATCGATAGAACAATAAGAGCAGCTTAAGCAACAGGACTTTTCACTATGCAGAGATGGCGACCTCAAGACAACAAGCACTTCTTTCTCGAGCTTTTTTTGCGGCCAATATGGCGGGAACGGCGCCAAGTTCGGGAAGTTAATCTTATTTTTTTGCTCCATGTATAGCCTCGCCAGAGCAACAGCGCCATGATAGAAGCAACAACTGTTAACAATAAGCCATACAGTAATCACATTTTTTTGCTCCTGTTGTACTTCGCCTGTTTCTTTTCCACTACTTCTGTAAAGGAACACGTCGTAGTAGTTGAAAAGGACATCGTACGAATAGGACAATGAAGAGAACGTAGATTACACTATGCGGTGTGCCGTCAACATCATCTCCAGCACTGGCCTTTAGCAGTCATCATTACTGAGAGACCACCCAGTCTCATCGAAACACTTTCCGTGTGGCAACATCGAGCCCGAGTAGGCAGAAGTAAAGCTGGCGAACAAAGGGACCCTAAGCTGCCTGTTCCGTCGCACACTGCTCGACGCTTCGACTTGGAGGTGCGTGGCTGTGGTCGCAGCTTCGATCACCACAGCCGGCCTTTAGTTCGTTTCCCCGCCGAAACTTGTCCGGTAGCAATAATGGCTTCACCGCTAGGTACCGCTCTGTGTTCACTCTTTGTCGACGACGGATGTGACCATCGCGCAGGGCTTGTTCCGTGAAACCTTAACTGTCGCCAGACACTGACCGTCTCTATTTCGATTCTATTTGGTTATTCCGCAGCTTCTCGTTTCGATTATCTCTCCTTCTTTCGCCTTTTTATATTTTTTTCCCGACGCTCATCTTTATTTGATTATATAACCAACCGCTGTTGGCGAGCAGGAGACGGGGAGGACCTCAGAAGAAAGGCTTTCCGCCGAAGGGTCAATGTCGTTCACTCAGACACAAAAGTGCACGCGCACGTTGATCGATACACACATACACAACGCTATAATCATACAGAACCCTGAATGATGATGTGGAAAAAGCAACGCTACATAGATTTATCGACGTCTGCCCTTTTTCTTTTCTCTCCTCTCCCGCCCAAATACGAACTGATACCAATCACCCTTCAGCCAGCTCTCCAACGACACGTGTACATACAGATACAGACGGACAATACAGACCATCGATGCAACGTACCGCAGACTGTTTATTCCTCAGTTGATTATTTTTCTTCTGTGTATCTGTTGTTTTTTGATTTCTTTTTAGTCATCATATATTATCAGACATAATCCTTGTTCGTTCGCATTCTGCTCTCTTCGGGTAAACAATAATTTGAACTTATTATGCCAACTATTGTAAATAATGCCGCAGCTTTTACGGTGAAGGGAAGTAGGCCAGGAGGCCGAGTGAAATTTCAAAGGACACAAAATGTAAATGCTAATGTTACTAGAGGGAAGAAATAGTTGCTTTCAAGGCATACGGTTCTTCTGAAGATATATAGAAAGTTGACTTAATTAGAAAGGAGCTCCCTTATGTTTTGGTGGTTTGTAGCCTGTCAGTTTAAGCGGGTTCCTTCCCTTCATATTGCATGCCAGTATAGAAACGACATAAGATAGGTTGACGTCCGTTGACACATTAACGTCGAGGTTGGGCTGGGTAATTTAGGAATCGCCTTCTTCTTGCGTAACGCACTTATGTCATTTAGATAAAGTTACGCTTCGCCAAATACGACTGAAAAGTCTATGATCAAATTGCGTTAACCGCAATGTTCAAGAGATAGTACCTCTTCGTTGCCTGACACCGTAAGATTTACTTCTAAACACACAAGCAAATATAATGAAACGTTTATATGTGAATTTATACATTTCCAAATATTACCAAAGGGCTCGCTAACTTCGGTAGGGCGAGCGCGGATTCATTTGCAGATAGCAGATATCTAAACGGGGGGGCGGAACACCAGATAACGATCGCGTACCTGAAACTAACTTGTAAGTTCCTGGGAAGATCGACATATACGAAAGGGGTCATTCATTTTTTCCCAGTCGATAGGCGAACTAATATGACAGAACGTGTGTCTATATGTTTTAATTATATTATTTTAGCACGTCATGTAACAAGTAAAACCCTGGCACACTCAATAATAGATCTTAGCGGTGGCCGAACGAAAAATGACAGTTGCCTATAGCTTGATAATTCACACTGTGATCATCAAGGAACCCAATGTTCAATTATTCGAAAATATTTTGGGTATGAGACCGAGAACAATCAAATTCCTTCTATCCAAGCTAGGTTTGTTAAATGTTGAAATTGAAAACTAAAATGTGAAAAGGTGAAACTAAAATGTTGAAGTTGTCTTTCTTCAGACAATGTTAGCTATTTAGTAAATACGCGCCTTTAGTAGCTATACTATTCTGTCATCTCACATCAACTTTATCTTTCCGAATCAGAATAACACACCATCAAACAGCAGATACTATTAAAATCATCATATTTAAAAAAAATATCCATTAAGCGCTTAGTGGGTCCTGTACCGGGCCAAGCTACCTTCTTTCTTGAATTATCGCTAGGGGGATTCGGTATTCAACGCACAATTTCGTTGATCATATCTGACATGACCAAAGCAGTTAGCTACGACGTTCATTCGATGAAGTAAATAGATTCTGGCACTCTTGCTGCTTCCGTTGGAACCGCTGCTATCGTCACGTTTCTATGAATAGAGCACAACCGAGAATAACAATACGACCATCAGTAGGCCCAAGTTGATGCGCCTTGTGCGATAAAGGCGGTGATAACAAGGGAAAGAAAGGGACTATCTGGCTCGGTTAGTTTTCCTCACAATTCCGCTTGAATCTCCTGCATCAGACTCCACATCGGCAGCGCAGCAGTAACTGCGCTGACGATGTGGAGACGAACGGCATTCATTAATTAACAACGGGAGTGTGCGTCAGTGAACAGCGGTCAGGAGAGGCCAGAAACTGTCAGGAGTTTTCGACTCAACGGATGACCGGAGACGCAACGAGACATCAGGGAGAGAAGAGGGTTAAAAACTGAGGGGAATAGGAAAGGTTAACGCTCTAGCAGAACCCTCTATGCGTACAGACACATCATTTTTCTCGTCACTTAAGAAACTGCCTGAATTCCCACAGAAATCGAGGTATAACCATTGTTATTGTGTGTTTTGCTTTTTACTTTCTCTAAATATTAGACCACCGGAAGTGAGAAACACGATATTAGTTATCGAGGAAAGTGTCGCTCTACATAAGCTAATTAATTATCAGTTTAAAGTTACAGAGCTATTCAACGGCTTGAACGTGAACCTCTGGTAAGGCCAAAGGCTTGTCGCAGGCTTCAAATGGAATCAACGGCTAATTCCCTCGAATGTATCACTTTTGCAGATCGTCGTTACCAAAATCATGACACTGCTCAGCATTATGCTAATGGCACAGACTCTTCGGTCCTTTGCCAGCAGACATATAACGGAAAACAGCACGAAAAACATACAAGATATTTATGTAACTTGGACTCCATGAAAAGTGAATATCTCACTTGGGTAGTTCGTCAATGGGGTGTACCAATCTGATTGCTTCATATTTATTGTTGAATATTGTTAACCAATTAAGTATTTGTGTATTGCTCGTTGTGCTTGTCTCTTTAATTGAAATTTGGCAGACATTTAATTTGTACGCCAACGACCGCTCGTCAGTTCACTCCTATGCTGTACATATGTGTATTACCTAATGGGGTGGTGTTTGGAGTGCCTCTAGAAAAGAGCTTCAACATCACAGTAGTCTGCCGATGGGAGCCTTCTTTCGCATGCACATCACAGACGCTCTCCGTTTTCTCCTATACGTTGTGACGCTGCCCGCCGTTTCGCTGGCTCTGTATGGGAGATTCTGTCAGACGCCTGGCGTTGTTATTGTCGCTAATGATGCTAGCACTGCTACAGAACTTCATCGTTCTTGGACTCGACTGCGGCCAAAAATACTCTCTGAAATCCAGTTTGATCGTATCTCTCTCTGTCCAGGCAATTCGACACGTCATCCACTGTGACGGCCTTTTACTTGACTTCGCTTCGAAAAACTGACGACGACTTTTACGTTAGTTGGTGTCGTGGTTATTTCAGCTGTTTTGAGATATTTTATCTGATTTCGTATCTTTCACTGCTCCCTTAAGCACAGCGGCCTTACAGAGGCAATGGACAATGATGGGAGCGCCTGCGGGGTCCTGCTCAAACATTCATTCACTCAATAAATGACATGTGTTTGTGGTCGGGAAAATAAATAGCAAACTATATATATATATATATATATATACCCAACTGACGCTGAACGTCTATTAAGAATTAATGAAAATATCAGTCGAACAAAATAGATCTAAGAGACAATATTCAGCTTCGGGTTTTAAAATGCACGCCAACTTGTAGAACGTGATTTCTATTAGTCTGGGTGTAACGCCTTGTTTGTCGACTTCTCAGTTGTGCTGAATATGGGCACATTTGGGTAAACCCTAAAAGTACTCCCCTCTCACGAAGATCTCATTCATTTTTGGTAATAGAATATGCTCGAACTACCGTAGTAGGGTAACGCAAGTCTCTATTGACACGGCTTAGAACTTCCGCCAATATGGCCAAACCGCATGATCTTACTGGATTAGTTTTACAAACGACCAATTGAGCATATTGAAGTTCTTCATGATTGGCGATTGGCATCAAAAGGCCTTCTAGGTCCTAAAACCTAACTTCTATAGCAGTCGTTAGGTCCAATCGACCGTACGTTGAGCTAGAGATGTATCTTCTTTGCGTTATTTCAGTTAACGCATTGATTGTAATCGAAGGCAGGTTAAAGACACGACTTGGTAGGCTCACTTATTTTAGCTATTTTAAATATATTCGATACATAATTGCTAACTTCTTAAGCTCTCGAATCGGGGCAACATCGGGTCAAGCAGTGTGTTGCACTACCAATCCGCAAAACGCAAGTCCCCGTATAGCCCACTAACCAAACCTTAGTTAATGAGATAAACTGGCTGGAACTTCTCAATTTCGAATCGGTACAATTTGAAACCCAAGTGGGTTGATATGTCGTAGGCTCTAACGTTCATTTCGACCAGTTCATAGATAACCACCTTCTGTCTACAGAACAGACCAGTCCACCTTCTGGCCAATAGAAAAGAGCCGCCGAGGAGAGTGCAATGAACAAGCTAACTACGAAATGGTTATGCAAAAAAATTTCACCCAAATGTAACCCTGCTGCGAGGTTAACAAGCGTATTTTTCATCTACCCAATAGTCGCTAGTAGTAAATAGGAAAAAAAAAAACAATACAATTGAAGGAAGTCCGTCAAACTAATCAACAATAATCAAACCAGAGGAATACGGTACTTAACCAAATTAAATTAGAAAGTTCGCGATTGTCTGATTCTGTTCACACGGAGCCGGGCATAGCTAGAATGGGTTCCAGCCAGCTCTCGTTGTTTTCACGACAAGAATCAGGTAGAATCGAGTGATATGAGACTGCAATGGGCCTAAGAAAAGCATTGTATTTGTCTATAAAAATGATGCCTTGGTTTGTATCGCGACAAAATCTCGTTAGTCTGGTCGAACTGGAAAATCGCTTATAGAACCTGTACGTAGACTAAGCACCGTATAATGAACGAATGGTGGATAGACGAGTAAGCGAGTTGCGTTGAACATCGTCGATATTTTATTTATTATGTAATGATCTGATCGTCGTATTGATTCAGTTATTTCCATTGCATATGAGAGTAGACCGTAATCTGGCCATAAAGATCCCCAGAATGTCTGTTTGGAGTGGGCTACATTGGCACGTGTGTACGTGATATAGAACAACAGTCTAAAAGACTTTCTTTAGTAATGATAGACAAAACAAACACCATCTAATTAGCCTGTCAATGTAAAGCTGTCATGTTCGATCATATAGACATGGAGCGAAATACGAATATTGTTGTTCCTTGTAATTTACTGAATTTAGACGAGGCCGTCAACTTACAGACTAATCAGAGCGATAGGATACACAAGTCCGAGTCTATACCTTGAAGTATAAGAATACAATGTACAAGTTTACAAAATAAGCAGCCGTGCATCTAACGACAGGGATAATTTCATTCGTATCTTTGCTAACATCGGTAGCTTCTTTGTTAAGAAGCACTGGTAATCCACACATGCTCTGAAAAAATAACTCCTCAAGTTCGAATCATAGTAATTACTTATCTGACCTAGTACTCACACATTTGACCAGTTACTAGTTTCCTTCGATGATTTATTCCACTAAATTATTCTGTGCTTTGCGATTCACAATCCATCCTCCTTCTGCTTCCCATGCCAGGGTACGGAATCATCATTCGTATGAATGTTAGCTCTTCTTTGGTGTAATTTGTAAAAAGAGGCGCTCGGGAAATGTTGTTGGGCGTAGGGAACAAGCATAAAGTGACGATAAAACGACGCACAACGTACCTGCATGGCGTGACCCATGCAACCAGATTCATCTGTAGCTTGCGTGTCTGTACGGAAGCCTCGTGTATATAGTGGATTGCCGTCTCCGTTGTTGCGGATATGCTAGGCATCACAGAGATCGCAGAAGTAAACCGATAACTGCGAACGACCCAATCAACAAGACGAAAAGGCCTGAAGAAGCAGAAACATTGAGGATGTTCCTAGTGGTTGTCAAACGAGTGGACATATAACCGCATTAGGCAAGAACAGGCGCTATCGCCATCTTTACTTAACAAGGTGCTTGTTTATATAATATCATAGATGGTGACATATACACGGATGACAATGTGACCGCTCGCTGTTTTAGTATATCCATGTCGTTTTTTCATTTATCCATTTATACTCGAATACATAAAGCCACACTTTGTATCGTCAACTCATAATTTTAACCCTACATGAATGGAAGGATGTATGATATTTCGCCGTTTTGTTGTCGGCCCGTGATAAGAATGAAGGATGATACTTCGTCGTTACAAATATTGGTTCGAGGCGGGAACGGCGGTGATGGGCTCCGCGTTTTTATCGCGCTGAGTTCCAGAGATGCTGGCAGTGATAACAAACAGCTTACAGTAGTATGTGAGCATTGGTGCATATATGTCAAGATGTTGTCCTAACGATGAAAAAACGAGGAAAAAGGCAACAATGAGTAGACGCTCATTCTTACTCGACGATGATCCGTCAGTCAACTCACGACCGCTATTACAGATACTACCAACACACAGTCATGTCGCAGCGGCCACTGTGGTGCCAAGTTTTTGTTGAGTTTGTTAGCCCGCCGCTCCTACACAGCACCCTTCTCTCATCGTGTGGCACGAATCAATATTATCGACATCCAGAATGGCAACAACGAGCACCACAATAAGATCTGCCCGTGCCGACGCCAAAGTGATAGTAGTACTCAGAAAGGGGAGCTTGCGCCTCTGATGGTTGGCCTGGTGACAAACAGTTGACCGATCGTGTATCAGATAGGGGCGTGATCTGATGAGTGGCTACGAGCTGCCGTTTCTTCATCAAAGCACCACAATAGTTCATGCTGCCAGCGACACTAGCAGTCTGTAGGACACACGGCAGGGCATAAGGAGCGCCGATGGAGAACCGTTCCATGTCCCGCCGATGATGACGACGACGACGACAGTAAAAATAACAGCTTGATTTTAGGTGGAGTGACACACATCGTTACATACACCCATATTACGTCGTAGAAACGCATACGTGAAAGCGTCAGCAGACGACTCACTGACTGACAACACATCGCACGCTGACGGAAGCGCGCGGCTATAGGAAGGTTGAAAAACAAAGCAGGGAGAGATAGTTCGGGTTCGCCACTTGTACCCGGCCCTACGAAAAAGGTCGTTTCATCAGCGACACATCGGGGTTCGGGTGACAGAACGCTGTATAGCGTGACACTGATTTTCTTTAAAAAAAAAAGAGAAAACAACGAGGGACAATAAGATTAGAAGAGTTGTCGATGAACACGAATATACACACCGACGGACGGCGGACGCGGTAAAATGAATGTCACCCAGCGACGTCTCCGGCCTGGCTCGACTCTTCATCAGTGTCATATCATACTTACACAGCCATAGTAGCAAAAGGAAAATAATCTTTTGTCGGAAAAGATGCACTGAATGAGTATATGACGTTGGAGTATTGATACACACTCAAAACAAATATAGAAAGGATTTTAAAGGCAGTCCTACATTAGCTGGCATGCACGCATACAATCGTACACAAAAATATAGCTCCTGAATATTTTCACATGGAATATTTATCTATATGGTTAGTGTGCGTTAATGCGTGAAGCTGTAGTGAAGGAGAAGGACTGAACGAAAAAAAAAAATGGTAAAAGTATCTGCGTGACCACCATGCGCGTAACAAAAACGTTCATAATAGGTGATTGTTAGATAGCGCAATCGAACCTTTTAGAACATTACTATTAACGTAGACGTGGCCATACAATTACCTTGACCCCTCCCCTGATTAGTGCTCCCCATCGAGACCGACCGTCTAATGCAAGCAGCTCCGTTATTATTCAATAACATACGCTGATCGTGGTGCTCTTGCCGTGCTCGCCTGCGTCGGCATCCCCGTGGCATTAGTGCTGAGCCCTCATAACGAAAAAGCAAATTGTCTTCTAAGACTAAAATAACACGAAATCGTCATCAGTAACTCATGAAACAGTGAAAATAGTGGGTTTGCTCATCAATGCCCCCGTCCCTCTCAGGAGTCATTCGACTCGGTGAGTTCACTTTTCGTCGACTGTTCCTTTGTCATCGGCGGTCTTGGTTTTCAATGGATCAAAGCTATCCGCTACACGGCGAAAGGTAGATCGTTTAAATACAATCGGAGTTCTTCAATTGAATTCACGCTACTTTGATTAGTAACAAACGGAGCTGAAGACATTATTAACAGAGGTTGGCCGTACCTCATGACGATGCCGCACTAAAAGCCGGCTTCAAAACATCTTTTGGTCGATCTAGAAGAAAATTCGTCTATGCTTGCGTCATTTTTCGCGGTCACGATTAGAACGTAAATGATCAGAGCGTCTTCGATGATATGTTGTCTCCCGACATTAGTCAGATCAGACCTAAAGCCCATGACCGACAAGCTAAAGTTCTCAAAAGTGTCTGACTGAATGTCATTATTATCTAGAAGAATGTTAAAACAAAGCAAACGATAGGAGGCTAACAATGCAGTACCTAAAGTTACTTACCTCGACCGCTTAGTGGCGACCGTTAACATTGCACAGTGTCAAAAATGAAATGATGTGGATTGGACGTAAATGATGGTACAGGCACAACAAGAGGACTCGGTCAAAGACCACCAAGTTGGCACTATATATATATATATATATATATATATATATGGTGCTCTATGGTTTGAAATTGAGGTTTAGTCTGTCAGACTTCATACCTGCACAACAATGCAGTGACCTCGCACAATTCTAGTTCATAAGTCGGCCTAATTTTGATGAAAAACGTCGTCCATCTATATATATATATATATTATGTGACTTCTATCATAAAACTTGCCGAAAATGGTCAGTTGAAACCTGTACTATAGATACGAACTACTTTTTTTGCCAAATGTCAGCATGCACGGCAAGCGCATTGCATCCAGTCAAAAATGATATATCGATTGGAAAGCGGCCAATACCTGCTTTGCACAGATTTGAGAAACTATATCAAACTTGTATATAACTGGGGTTCCTATGCTGTTGCTGGTCAGATTGCACACCTATGACCCATTTAATGGAACAACAGGTCCTATTGTAATTAATGTACCGAACAATGAAGGCGCAATTATATAGGACGATAATATGTAGTTTGCCTATAGGTGCCGCGCAGAGGATTACTATATGTTTTCCTCTTTACGCAACAATGCTGCAGTCGGTTAACTATCTACCTTTAGTTATCCTTTTCCAAGTTAATGTCGCGCATTACTATTTAGTTTACCTAATTTCATAAACCTCCTTTGGCAAAAGGCCTTCTCTATCGTAGAGCTTTGTAGAGGCTCCGGTAGAGGTCAAGGAATGAAACATCAGCAACACATTCACCACAAACTTATCATTACCTAGCGATGCAGTACTGGCATCGATTTTATCGATACAAAGAAATATGTTCGTATACACCTAAGTATCTGTCCAAGTGAACTACTCAAATAGAATTGAAGGGAAATTGATGAACAGCAGATTCTGTCTAACTGCAGTATATTTCCTAGATCTCAGTAGCTGGGAGCGGATAGCTGTTAACAGCGTGTTTCTCTATAAGGCCACTTCGTTGTCCACGTACATGATACATTGCCAAAATAATGATTCGACCGCTTGATAGAAGTTTTGATGCAATCTACGCCAAAGCGGTACATTATCGTGTCGTATTTAGCAGTGTAATGTGACGTAATTGACGATTTCTGCATTAACAGCTGAGAGGTAATGCTAATATGCTTGTTTTCCGGCACGTCCGGCAACGGCTCTCCCTCACGAGCCCTGAACGAGGCTGTAGCGTAACGGTGGTAGACCCGTAACTCTGCTTTGCTGGCACTGGTGTCATTGTCGCCTGTAAAGCACTGACGGCGTCGTTCAGATACGTCGCTGGGATTTGTCATGAAGTTGCAATGGCGAACGCGCTAGCCAACAGCTATTGGAAGCCACGAAACCGAGACGAGAGTCCGACGCTTTTTACAGATATCGTGGCCACTATTGATGCTTTGCCTGTTATTATGCCAGCCAGGCCTATATGCCGCCGTTGTAGGTCTGAGTGGTAGCTAGTCGTGGTTGCCGGAACCTTGGCCTATTGTAATCCACTTGCCTTATGGTTTGGATTCGTCTTCAGCATGCTTGACTACTTGACCGTGATGCCATTTATCCGCCACGATTTCTATCGGGTAATGACAATTCGTTAGTGGCAAAAGTGATACGATTCGACACAAAGTAGCCGAACTTCAGCGATCAAGAGGTGGCCACCACCGACTTCAGTTGGTTTGGCGTTGGAAAGCGGGGATTGACCAACAAATCACGTCGAAGACGTAGATTGGTCTCAATAATGTGGATGAAGAGACGCTCAGACTATTTACAGAAACTTCCACCTCAACAGCGCCGAGGCAGACGTTTATGAATGAATCACGTTCGCGTGTTTGGACTCGTGCAAAGCAAAGGAAAAGGTGTTTATTAGATGGTGACGGTTGGAAATATCAGCCGCAGGTTCAACCGCTAGATAGAAGGTGGTTCAAGAGTTAAGTAAACGAAAGCATTACAGCCCAACATAACAAAGCCTGGACATATGCATTCAAAAGTGCCGCTTAAAATATTGTTCTATAGAGAGGCTGTCGACTGCTGTACACCATATTGAAGCACATATGTTACCTAGCGTCTAACAACAAACGGTTTAATAACTCGATCATCGCTGAAGTAACTGTATATATAACACTTGCTGATAGTCGCTTAAAAACAATCTAATTATATAATTTACTACTGTTCGCATTACCGGATATGTCGCTAAATGGCAATACTGCCTATTCAACAACACGCCTTTTTGAAAAGAATGTAATCTTGACTCTTGTCAGGGAGAGAAGATTGCGTTGTTGTTGTTATTATGTACGGAGCAATAGTATATACGTTATCTTGGGACGCTATTGAATCTTCAGCAATGTAACTTAAAGGTAAATTTATTCACTTAGTGTTTTGCTGTTCGATTCAGTTAATCGTATTATTGTTCGACGACACGCCGAAGTTAACCTGCCTGCTTAGTTGTCTAAATTATCTTGGTAAACATACTTCAAGTGAGCTTCAAAATGGTCGACCGAAATCACTTAGCTAAATAAAAGACGATATCTTCTTGTGCACTAGATAGCACCAGCGACAGATAAACGACAGATGAAATTGCGGTAGTCGACAGAACTCCGGCCATATCTTCAAGCCTATCACAGCAATAGAAACAACACCCATAGCAATAACAGCAACAGAATGGGAGGTATCAGCAATAGCACCAGTATAAACCACACCAAAATGCGGCCGTTACAGAGAACGGCTACGAACGCTAATCGGAGTTATTGTAATAGCCCACCGATACGGCTCTCCAAGAGGTTATCATGCCGCGTTTTGCCGCAAAGAAGCATCGTCCTTTGTTTTAGTGTTTGGTGTTATCAGAACAAGAAATAATCTTTTTGTCACTCCAAGTTTTGCGCTTGCCCTTGGCAGCGAGCGCGTCGCTACTACCGCCGCTTTTGTTGATGATCGTGTTCCCGTGTAAG